>NC_088231.1:10318976-10618976 GCF_036934945.1 Oncorhynchus masou masou | reverse complement strand
ACACAAAATGAAAAGAGGAGGGGCATGTAAGAAAGAACGGGAGAAAATACAAAGGACTTCACTATCGTACATACAGCTGATAACTATGCTCATGGAAATGCTATGAACGGCCGCTTATTCGGAAAAAATTGCAATGTACATATTTATGATTTTATGCCTTTGTTGTCACTGTTGAAATCGCTGGTCCATTTTCTGGAGAGTCAGTCGACAAAGTCTCTGGTTGTGTAAGTCTCTGGTTGTCCACCAGAGGTCACTATGTCCTTTGTAGTTGTAGCTTGTTCCTTTTGTTCTGGAAGTGTCTGTTATAGGTCAGATGTACCAATGGTCATTCGATAGGGAAATGTTCTCCTCTCGTCTTCAGGTCTAGTTTCCTCAACTATTTTACATATACAGCTGCAGACGGTGAATGTGTAGTCTTTAGTTTTGTAGATTTAGTAACGTATTCAGCTGGAACTGCATGTAACTGGTCTATAGAGTGGTAGCAATTTCAACGTGGGGACTCCTGTCCTTACATTTTCTTGATTAATGTAAATTTGTCTCGAGTCCTATTTAAGCACTCGGGAAAAAGGGAGTTCCCTCCTTTTGTCGTAATGTCTGTGCTCACGTGGGCGTGGCCACTGACTTGGTTAAGACTTCATATGAAAAACAATTCTCTCATTTAGAAGGCTAACATCACATTACATTTTCTCACAAATAGTTTCATATTTAACCATATCAGTTCCCCAACATTTTGGATGTGAATCTGATCACTGGGAAATATGCACATTCCAAGATACAGTTATGTTGTTCTACTGTCCTGAGTTACGTCACCAATTAGTAATGAATTTGACAGGATTGTTCTTTAAGTACCACAGACCATTCCAACTGTTTTGGATTACAGAAATATTGTTTCATTATTCAACCTTTTGATGTTACTGTTTTGGCAGGAGGAATCTCCTTATAACAAGAGGTTTCTTTCTCCTCAATCCTGCCAACAACAGCAGAGTTTCTACACTGTATTTTCAACCGGTCATAAAACTGGTGGGGGAGGGGGGATCTGGCACCTATGATCATCACCCAACAGGGCAAGTCATGACACATGGTTATCAAAATGTCACGCCAGAGTAAGCCTACACTAAACACAGACCTTATCTTAAGTGTTTCTAAAATCTCCTATGGGAAAATGAATGGTGAAAAAAGATTGTAACCATTTCCCTGTTTGATCACTAGGTTCTATGGGTATTATGACACCTCCACTGTGGGGCTATATACACTGCTCAAAAAAATAAAGGGAACACTAAAATAACACATCCTAGATCTGAATGAATTAAATATTCTTATTAAATAGTTTTTGCTTTACATAGTTGAATGTGCTGACAACAAAATCACACAAAAAATATCAATGAAATCAAATTTATCAACCCATGGAGGTCTGGATTTGGAGTCACACTCAAAATTAAAGTGGAAAACCACACTACAGGCTGATCCAACTTTGATGTAATGTCCTTAAAACAAGTCAAAATGAGGCTCAGTAGTGTGTGTGGCCTCCACGTGCCTGTATGACCTCCCTACAACGCCTGGTCATGCTCCTGACGAGGTGGCGGATGGTCTCCTGAGGGATATCCTTCCAGACCTGGACTAAAGCATCCGCCAACTCCTGGACAGTCTGTGGTGGATGGAGCGAGACATGATGTCCCAGATGTGCTCAATTGGATTCAGGTCTGGGGAACGGGCGGGCCAGTCCATAGCATCAATGCCTTCCTTTTGCAGGAACTGCTGACACAATTCAGCCACATGAGGTCTAGCATTGTCTTGCATTAGGAGGAGCCCAGGGCCAACCGCACCAGCATTTGGTCTCACAAGGGGTCTGAGGATCTCATCTCGGTACCTAGTGGCAGTCAGGCTACCTCTGGCGAGCACATAGAGGGCTGTGCGGCCCCCCAAAGAAATGCCACCCCACACCATGACTGACCCACCGCCAAACCGGTCATGCTGGAGGATGTTGCAGGCAGCAGAACGTTCTCCACGGCGTCTCCAGACTCTGTCACGTCTGTCACATGTGCTCAGTGTGAACCTGCTTTCATCTGTGAAGAGCACAGGGCGCCAGTGGCGAATTTGCCAATCTTGGTGTTCTCTGGCAAATGCCAAACGTCCTGCACGGTGTTGGGCTGTAAGCACAACCCCCACCTGTGGACGTCGGGCCCTCATACCACCCTCATGGAGTCTGTTTCTGACCGTTTGAGCAGACCCATGCACATTTGTGGCCTGCTGGAGGTCATTTACTTCCGGGTTGGAGCGAGCGGTCGCATCTACACTTCGGTCCGCAGGTAGTATAACTTTTATAACTTTTCATTACATTTCATTATAGTACAACGGTTTGATTTGTCTAATCTTAGCAATTTCTTCTTAGCTAGCTACATAGCCGTCTTTGTATCAAAGATAATTGTGTAATTATCGTATTTCGTCGTCCTAACGTAGTCTACACTGCTATCTGCCCAGCAGCTAGCTAATGTCCACCGTCTACCGATTACCAGCACTGTAGAAACTATTACACTCAACTGAACGACTTGATTAGTGTAGTGTTAGCTAGCTACATAGTTGTCTTTGCTGTCTTCGTATCCAAGATAATTGTGTAGTTTAGAGTGTGTAGACTTAGAGTGATTATCTTAATTTACCGAGGTTAGCTAGCCAGCTATTTGTCGTCCTTAACGTAGGAGATACTGCTAGCTAGCTAGCCAACAGCTAGCCAATGTCTACCGAATAGAACTTCAACAACCCGGTCAACATTCCGCTTCGCTCCACAGGTAGTATCACATTTTCATTTCACTTCATTACAGTACAACGGTTTGATTTGTTTGATCGTAGCTAGCTAGCTACATAGCCGTCTTTGTATCAAAGACAATTGTGTAGTCTAGAGCAATTTTCTAGGTTAGCTAGCCAGCTATTGTCGTTCTTTTAACGTAACGTAACGTAATCAACACTGCTAGCTAGCCAGCTAGCCCCCGAATAGCAGCACTGTAGAAACTATTACACTCAACGGAACGACTTGATTAGTGTAGTGTCAACAACGCAGCCACTGCCAGCTAGCCTACAAAGTCAACAACGCAGCCACTGCCAGCTAGCCTACTCCAGCAGTACTGTATCATTTCAATCATTTTAGTCAATAAGATTCTTGCTACGTAAGCTTAACTTTCTGAACATTCGAGACGTGTAGTCCACTTGTCATTCCAATCTCCTCTGCATTAGCGTAGCCTCTTCTGTAGCCTGTCAACTATGTGTCTATCTATCCCTGTTCTCTCCTCTCTGCACAGACCATACAAACGCTCCACACCGCGTGGCCGCGGCCACCCTAATCTGGTGGTCCCAGCGCGCACGACCCACGTGGAGTTCCAGGTCTCCGGTAGCCTCTGGAACTGCCGATCTGCGGCCAACAAGGCAGAGTTCATCTCAGCCTATGCCTCCCTCCAGTCCCTCGACTTCTTGGCACTGACGGAAACATGGATCACCACAGATAACACTGCTACTCCTACTGCTCTCACTTTGTCCGCCCACGTGTTCTCGCACACCCCGAGAGCTTCTGGTCAGCGGGGTGGTGGCACAGGGATCCTCATCTCTCCCAAGTGGTCATTCTCTCTTTCTCCCCTCACCCATCTGTCTATCGCCTCCTTTGAATTCCATGCTGTCACAGTTACCAGCCCTTTCAAGCTTAACATCCTTATCATTTATCGCCCTCCAGGTTCCCTCGGAGAGTTCATCAATGAGCTTGATGCCTTGATAAGCTCCTTTCCTGAGGACGGCTCACCTCTCACAGTCCTGGGCGACTTTAACCTCCCCACGTCTACCTTTGACTCATTCCTCTCTGCCTCCTTCTTTCCACTCCTCTCCTCTTTTGACCATTCCTCTCTGCCTCCTTCTTTCCACTCCTCTCCCTCTTTTGACCTACCCTCTCACCTTCCCCCCTACTCACAAGGCAGGCAATACGCTCGACCTCATCTTTACTAGATGCTGTTCTTCCACTAACCTCATTGCAACTCCCCTCCAGGTCTCCGACCACTACCTTGTATCCTTTTCCCTCTCGCTCTCATCCAACACTTCCCACACTGCCCCTACTCGGATGGTATCGCGCCGTCCCAACCTTCGCTCTCTCTCCCCCGCTACTCTCTCCTCTTCCATCCTATCATCTCTTCCCTCTGCTCAAACCTTCTCCAACCTATCTCCTGATTCTGCCTCCTCAACCCTCCTCTCTTCAATTTCTGCATCCTTTGACTCTCTATGTCCCCTATCCTCCAGGCCGGCTCGGTCCTCCCCTCCCGCTCCGTGGCTCGACGACTCATTGCGAGCTCACAGAACAGGGCTCCGGGCAGCCGAGCGGAAATGGAGGACAACTCGCCTCCCTGCGGACCTGGCATCCTTTCACTCCCTCCTCTCTACATTTTCCTCCTCTGTCTTTGCTGCTAAAGCCACTTTCTACCACTCTAAATTCCAAGCATCTGCCTCTAACCCTAGGAAGCTCTTTGCCTCCTTCTCCTCCCTCCTGAATCCTCCTCCACCCCCCCCCTCCTCCCTCTCCGCAGATGACTTCGTCAACCATTTTGAAAAGAAGGTCGACGACATCCGATCCTCGTTTGCTAAGTCAAACGACACTGCTGGTTCTGCTCACACTGCCCTACCATGTGCTCTGACCTCTTTCTCCCTCTCTCTCCAGATGAAATCTCGCTTCTTGTGACGGCCGGCCGCCCAACAACCTGCCCGCTTGACCCTATCCCCTCCTCTCTTCTCCAGACCATTTCCGGAGACCTTCTCCCTTACCTCACCTCGCTCATCAACTCATCCCTGACCGCTGGCTACGTCCCTTCCGTCTTCAAGAGAGCGAGAGTTGCACCCCTTCTGAAAAAACCTACACTCGATCCCTCCGATGTCAACAACTACAGACCAGTATCCCTTCTTTCTTTTCTCTCCAAAACTCTTGAACGTGCCGTCCTTGGCCAGCTCTCCCGCTATCTCTCTCAGAATGACCTTCTTGATCCAAATCAGTCAGGTTTCAAGACTAGTCATTCAACTGAGACTGCTCTTCTCTGTATCACGGAGGCGCTCCGCACTGCTAAAGCTAACTCTCTCTCCTCTGCTCTCATCCTTCTAGACCTATCGGCTGCCTTCGATACTGTGAACCATCAGATCCTCCTCTCCACCCTCTCCGAGTTGGGCATCTCCGGCGCGGCCCACGCTTGGATTGCATCCTACCTGACAGGTCGCTCCTACCAGGTGGCGTGGCGAGAATCTGTCTCCTCACCACGCGCTCTCACCACTGGTGTCCCCCAGGGCTCTGTTCTAGGCCCTCTCCTATTCTCGCTATACACCAAGTCACTTGGCTCTGCCATAACCTCACATGGTCTCTCCTATCATTGCTATGCAGACGACACACAATTAATCTTCTCCTTTCCCCCTTCTGATGACCAGGTGGCGAATCGCATCTCTGCATGTCTGGCAGACATATCAGTGTGGATGACGGATCACCACCTCAAGCTGAACCTCGGCAAGACGGAGCTGCTCTTCCTCCCGGGGAAGGACTGCCCGTTCCATGATCTCGCCATCACGGTTGACAACTCCATTTTTCCTCCTCCCAGAGCGCTAAGAACCTTGGCGTGATCCTGGACAACACCCTGTCGTTCTCAACTAACATCAAGGCGGTGGCCCGTTCCTGTAGGTTCATGCTCTACAACATCCGCAGAGTACGACCCTGCCTCACACAGGAAGCGGCGCAGGTCCTAATCCAGGCACTTGTCATCTCCCGTCTGGATTACTGCAACTCGCTGTTGGCTGGGCTCCCTGCCTGTGCCATTAAACCCCTACAATTCATCCAGAACGCCGCAGCCCGTCTGGTGTTCAACCTTCCCAAGTTCTCTCACGTCACCCCGCTCCTCCGCTCTCTCCACTGGCTTCCAGTTGAAGCTCGCATCCGCTACAAGACCATGGTGCTTGCCTACGGAGCTGTGAGGGGAACGGCACCGCAGTACCTCCAGGCTCTGATCAGGCCCTACACCCAAACAAGGGCACTGCCTTCATCCACCTCTGGCCTGCTCGCCTCCCTACCACTGAGGAAGTACAGTTCCCGCTCAGCCCAGTCAAAACTGTTCGCTGCTCTGGCCCCCCAATGGTGGAACAAACTCCCTCACGACGCCAGGACAGTCAATCACCACCTTCCGGAGACTCCTGAAACCCCACCTCTTTAAGGAATACCTAGGATAGGATAAAGTAATCCTTCTCACCCCCCCTTAAATGATTTAGATGCACTATTGTAAAGTGGCTGGTCCACTGGATGTCATAAGGTGAATTCACCAATTTGTAAGTCGCTCTGGATAAGAGCGTCAGCCAAATGACTTAAATGTAATGTAAATGTAATTTTGCAGGGCTCTGGCAGTGCTCCACCTGCTCCTCCTTGCACAAAGGCGGAGGTAGCGGTCCTGCTGCTGGGTTGTTGCCCTCCTACGGCCTCCTCCACGTCTCCTGATGTACTGGCCTGTCTCCTGGTAGCGGCTCCATGCTCTGGACACTACGCTGACAGACACAGCAAACTATCTTGCCACAGCTCGCATTGATGTGCCATCCTGGATGAGTTGCACTACCTGAGCCACTTGTGTGGGTTGTAGACTCCGTCTCATGCTACCACTAGAGTGAAAGCACCGCCAGCATTCAAAAGTGACCAAAACATCAGCCAGGAAGCATAGGAACTGAGAAGTGGTCTGTGGTTATCACCTGCAGAACCACTCCTTTATTGGGGGTGTCTTGTTAATTGCCTATAATTTCCACCTGTTGTCTATTCCATTTGTACAACAGCATTTGAAATTTATTGGCAATCAATGTTGCTTCCGAAGTGGACAGTTTGATTTCACAGAAGTGTGATTGACTTGGAGTTACATTGTGTTGTTTAAGTGTTCCCTTTATTTTTTTGAGCAGTGTATATCCAAAACCAACAGAATGAACTACAAACTAACTAGTACTACATTACATGTCACTATACTCTATACATGGGCTGTGTGCATTTTCTGTTAGTGTATCCTGAGGTAGCTCCTCTCTGAGAACCTCTTCCAGCAGTGCATACAGGCAAATGGCCTCTCTCCCGTGTGGACCTTCAGGTGCATCTTCAGTTGGTGTTGGTGGGAGAACCTCTTCTCACACTAGGGGCAGCTGTAAGATTTCTCCCATGTGGACCCTCGGGTGCATCTTCAGATTGGACGAGTCAGGGAAACTGTCCCAGCACAGATGGCAGCTGAACAATTTGTCTTCCATGTGCATCCTCTGGTGCAGTGGTTCCCAAACTTTTTTAACAGTCAATCTTGGTGTTCAAACATTCAACCTCCAGCTGCGTGCCCCCTCGAGCACCAGGGTCAGCGCATTCTCAAATATAGTTTTTTTGCCATCATTGTAAGCCTGCTACACACACAATATACAATACATTTATTAAACATAAGAATGAGTGTGAGTTTGTCACAACTCGGCTCGTGGGAAGTGACAAAGAGCTCTTATAGGACCAGGGCATAAATAATAATATAATAATAATCAATAATCTTGGTCTTTATTTAGCCATCTTACATATAAAACTTTATTTGTTCATCAAAAATGGTGAATAACTCACCACAGGTTAATGAGAAGGGTGTGCTTGAAAGGATGCACATAACTTTGCAATGTTGGGTTGTATTGGAGAGAGTCTCAGTCTTAAATCATTTTCCACACACAGTCTGTTTAGTTTTCATGCTAGTGAGGGCCGGGAATCCACTCTCACATTGGTTCGTGGTTGCAAAGGGCATCAGTGTCTTAACAGCGCGATTTGCCAAGGCAAGAAACTCTGAGCGCAACCCGATCCAGAAATTTGTCAGTGGCTTCTGATTAAATTTTCATAGAACCGCTTGTTGCAATTTCGATGAGGCTCTCTTGTTCAGATATCGGTAAGTGGACTGGAGGCAGGGCATGGAGGAAGATCCTTGTTAATGCAGACAGAGAAGAGCTCCAACTTCTTAATCATAACCTCAATTTTGTCCCGAACATTGAATTTAGTTGTGGAGAGTCCCTGTAATCCTAGATTCAGATCATTCAAGCGAGAAAAAACATCACCCAGATAGGCCAGTCGTGTGAGAAATTCATCATCATGCAAGCGGTCAGACTAGTGAAATTATGGTCAGTAAGAAAACATTGAGCTTGTCTCAATTTTAAAAAACGTGTCAATACTTTGCCCCTTGATAACCAGCGCACTTCTGTATGTTGTAAAAGCGCTACATGGTCGCTGCCCATATCATTGCATAGTGCAGAAAATACACAAGAGATCAGGGGTCTTACTTTAACTAAGTTACCCATTTTCACTGTAGTGTCCAAAACATATTTCAAGCTGTCAGGCATTCCCTTGGCAGCAAGAGCCTATCGGTGGATTCTGCAGTGTACATAAGTGGGGAGCAACTGCTTGCACGCATGTTACGACTCCACTATGTCTCCCTGTCATGGCTTTTGTGGCATCAGTACAGATACCAACACATCTTGACCACCAAAGTCTATTTGATGTCACAAAGCTGTCCAGTACTTTAAAAATATTCTCCCCTGTTGTCCTGGTTTCCAGTGATTTGCAGAAGAGGATGTCTGCCTTAATTGACCCCCCATAAACGTAACGGATATATACCAGGAGCTGTACCAGTTCCACCACGTCTGTTAATTCATCCAGCTGAAACACATAGAATTCACTAGCTCGTAATGCGAAGCAGTAATTGTTTCAAAACATCTCCTACCATGTCACTGATTCATCGTGAAACAGTGTTGTTTGATGAAGACATTGTCTGTATAGTTTTTTTGGCCTTTTCCCCCAGCATTGTTCCAGCCATACCCGCGGCAGCAGGAAGAATTAAGTCCTCCACAATAGTATGGGGCTTGCCTGTTCTAGCCACTCGGTAGCTCACCATTTAAGACTCTTCTAGTCCCTTCTCATTCCTGGTATCTGTTGCTTTTATACATGTCTTACTATTCAAAAGTCGTCTTAATTTTCGCTCAAAAAACACCGATGGCTTATTTTTCAAATTGGCATGTTTTGTTTCTAAAAATCTGCACAACAGTAAAGATTTCATCGAGTTGTGAGATAGTACTTTTGCACATATAACACTGTTATTTGACTAGGCTGCCTGTATTTGACATTGTTGTTCCTTCGCTGAACACGAGATGGTTTAACTTTATTTTTGGCAGTGAAACGAGGCTACTCGGGTGAGAAAAAAACCTGACCAAAATGTATAGCCCCGTTGGAAAATATAAATGTTGTTTGAAAATGTGAAGAATTTTATTATATTATTTAATTATTTAAAAATAAACGTGAATCACATTTTTATTTGGCATACCCCTGGCGGCATTGCGCGTACCCCAGTTTGGGAATACCTGCTCTGGTGGATCTCCACCTGTTTGGAGAAACTGAATCTTCTCACAGAACAAACAAGGGAAGCGCTTCTCTTTTATGCCGCCACCTTTACTGATTCTGTTTTCACTACAGTCATTTGTCAGTGGGCTTGTGTAGCCATTTAGTGTTGAAGAACTGGCATTGTCTGAGGTCTGGTTTACATAGGGAGAGTGTGAGGAGGATGAAGGTCAGGGAGTGTCTGTGTTGTCACAGGGTTAATATTCCAGTTGATACATCTTATAGAAGGCAGGGTGAAGGATTTTTTTTTGCAATAATTTCTTGTGACCCCATCCCAAATATAACGACACAACCTTAAAATCGGTATATTTAGATTTTTACATCAACAAATAATGTATAAATCATTGCATTTTCATCTCTTATCAAATTGAAAATAAACCAATAAATACATTTACTCATTAAAATGTTATTTTTCAAATGACCTTTCTCAAAAATGTTTGTATATTGTCCATTACAATAAACTGTACTGTTCATTTTTTGTTAAAAAAACAAATACAGAAAATGTATTTAAAAACAAATATTGGCAACCCCACTTCAGTTGCCATAGGGTTGCGACCCCAACTTTAAATACCACTGTGTTAGGGGGTTAACCTGAGTCTCTCTGAATCACAACTAGGACGGAGTCTGTGTCCATTCTTTCTAGCCACATCCCTGTCTCTAGCCACATCCCGACACGGGAGTCCCCTCACAGCAAATCTATGCCTCGCCCTGGTCTCAGCCAGTCTGTTGTCATGAAGACTAATATTAGGGATGGGCACGTTATTCGAATATTTGAATATCCACAGATATTAATATTGATTACATGAGAAAGTATTCATTTTTGAGAGAAAGAAAATCGGTCTATTTTAACAATGAATAGGCATTGTCTAAAATTAAATAAACTCAGCAAAAAAAGAAACGTCCTCTCACTGTCAACTGCGTTTATTTTCAGCAAACTTAACATGTGTAAATATTTGTATGAACATAACAAGATTCAACAACTGAGACATAAGCTGAACAAGTTCCACAGACATGTGACTAACAGAAATGGAATAATGTGTCCCTGAACAAAAGGGGTGTCAAAATCAAAAAATATGTCACCAGCTGCATTAAGTATTGTAGTACATCTCCTCCTCATGGACTGCACCAGATTTGCCAGTTCTTGCTGTGAGATGTTACCCTACTCATCTACCAAGGCACCTGCAAGTTCCTGGACAATTCTGGGGGGAATGGCCCTAGCCCTCACCCTCCAATCCAACAGGTCTCAGGTGTGCTCAATGGGATTGAGATCCAGGCTCTTCGCTGGCCATGACAGAACACTGACATTCCTGTCTTGCAGGAAATCACGCACAGAACAAACAGTATGGCTGGTAGCATTGTCATGCAGGAAAGGTACCACATGAGGGAGGAGGATGTCTTCCCTGTAACGCGCAGTGTTGAGATCGCCTGCAATGACAACAAGCTCAGTCTGATGACTCTGTGACACACCGCCCCAGACCATGACGGACCCTCCACCTCCAAATCGATCCCGCTCCAGAGTACAGGCCTCGGTGTAATGCTCATTCCTTTGACGATAAACGCAAATCCGACCATCACCCCTGGTGAGGTAAAACCGCGACTCGTCAGTGAAGAGCACTTTTTGCCAGTCCTGCCCGATACAGCGACATTGGGTTTGTGCCCATAGGCGATGTTGTTGCCAGTGATGTCTGGTGAGGACCTGCATTACAATAGACCTACAAGCCCTCAGTCCTGCCTCTCTCAGCCTATTTGCAGATAGTCTGAGCACTGATGGAGGGATTGTGCGTTACTGGTGTAACTCGGGCAGTTGTTGTTGCCATCCTGTATCTGTCCCACAGGTGTGATGTTCGGATGTACCGATCCTGTGCAGGTGTTGTTACACATGGTCTGCCACTACGAGGATGATCAGCTGTCTGTCCTGTCTCCCTGTAGCACTGTCTTAGGAGTCTCACAGTACAGACATTGCAATTTATTGCCCTGGCCACATCTGCAGTCCTCATGCCTCCTTGCAGCATGCCTAAGGCACGTTCACGCAGATGAGCAGGGACCCTGGGCATCTTTCTTTTGGTGTTTTTTCAGAGTCAGTAGAAAGGCCTCTTTAGTGTCCTAAGTTTTCATAACTGTGACCTTAATTGCCTACCGTCTGTAAGCTGTTAGTGTCTTAACGACCGTTCCACAGGTGCATGTTGATTAGTTGTTTATGGTTCATTGGACAAGCATGGGAAACAGTGTTTAAACCCTTTACAATGAAGATCTGTGAAGTTAATTCGTAAAAAATCCAAATATCTTTGAAAGACAGGGTCCTGGAAAAGGGCAGTTTCTTTTTTTGCTGAGTCTACAATGATCTATGTGACATTGCAACATAGTGTACAAGGATAGACCATTAAATTAAAAAAGTATATACTTTTTTTATGAGTGCGCCGCATAAAAAAGACACACCGGTAGCCTACACATGTTTCACATATGTTGTTTGTTGTTAGCAGAATCAATCAAAGTGGCACTACATTGAGAGGGAGATTTCTAATCAATGCAAAATGGAATAAAAATGATGGAATTAAGTTGGCTAAATGAGGAGTAGGCTACACTGATCATCCAACCGGTAGGCTGATGTTTCATATGAATAGAGTTGTAGACAAGTACGGGGAGCGCAGCAAAATAGCTTTAATTGGCCTTGCTACTTAGCTAGCTTAACTGACTTCTGTAGCTAGCTAGCTCTTTTAAAAATGATTTGATGGAGTCAAGATTGGCACTACCAGATGGTATGATAGATAACCTATGGCAGCAACAAGTTTGTCTAACCAGCGCGAGACAGTTTGGCTACTTTCTCTCTCTCTCCCCCCGTGCCAGACAAATGCCCACCCCTAACTTAGATTTGATGTTGTTTTGTGGTTGACTGTCTGTTTCTGGTTGTGGTTAACCGTTTTGCTCCCCAGCCTTGAGTTGAGGATGCTGTCCCATCCACTGACCTCCACTATGTTGCCTCTGGTCCTGGCCTGCTCGGTGGTGATGTCCCCCGGGTCCCTGGCTGCACCGGCCTGGTTCTGGGAATCCAAGATGGCTGCCCAGTCTTCTCTGTTAGCCTCCAGCCAACCACCTACAGGAAGAGGTTACAAAATAGACTTTACAAACATTAAATGTATTACCGGATCATTTTCATTTTCATTATAATTTTCATTATAATTTGTGTAAACATAAAAAAAATCTAAAATTGATTAAATAAATGTTTTCCCTTATCAGTCTACACACAATACCTCATAATGACAAAGCAAAAACAGGTTTATATAAATTCTTGCAAATGTATTAAAAATAAAAAACAGATACCTTATTGAACATAAGTATTCAGACCCTCTGCTATGAGAATCAAAATTGAGCTCAAGTGCATCCTGTTTCCATTAATCAAATCAAATCAAATGTATTTATATAGCCCTTCGTACATCAGCTAATATCTCGAAGTGCTGTACAGAAACCCAGCCTAAAACCCCAAACAGCAAGCAATGCAGGTGTAGAAGCACGGTGGCTATGAAAAACTCCCTAGAAAGGCCAAAACCTAGGAAGAAACCTAGAGAGGAACCAGGCTATGTGGGGTGGCCAGTCCTCCTTGAGATGTTTCTACAACTTCATTGGTGTCCACCTGTGGTAAATTCAATTGATTGGACATGAGTTGGAAAGGCACACACCTTTCTATATTAGGTCCCATAGTTGACAGTGAATGTCAGAGCAAAAAACAAAGCCATGATGACGAAGAAATTGTCCGTAGGGCTCCGAGACAGGATTGTGTCGAGGCACAGATCTGGGGAAAGGGACCAAAAAATGTCTGCAGCATTGAAGGTCCCCAAGGACACAATGGCCTCCATCATTCTTACATGGAAGAAGTTTGGAGCCACTAAGACTCTTCCTAAAGCTGGCTGCCCAGCCAAACTGAGCAATCAGGGGAGAAGGGCCTTGGTCAGGGAGGTGACCAAGAACCCGATGGTCACTCTGACAGAGCTCCAGAGATGCTCTGCGGAGATGGGAGAACCTTCCAGAAGGAAAACCATCTCTGCAGGACTCCACCAATCAGGCCTTTAGGGTAGAGTGGCCAGAGGGAAGCCACTCCTCAGTAAAAGACACATGACAGTCCGTTTGGAGTTTGCCAAAAGGCACCTAAAGGACTCTCAGACTTGAGAAACAAGATTATCTGGTTTGATGAAACCAAGATTGAACTCTAAAGCCTGAATGCCAAGTGTCACGTCTGGACATCACCTGGCAAATACCATCCCTATGGGTGACGTATGGTGGTGGCAGCATCATGCTGTGGGGATGTTTTTCAGCAGCATGGATTGGGAGACTAGTCAGGATCGAGGGAAAGATGAACAGAGCAAAGTACAGAGAGATCCTTGATGAAAACCTGCTCCAGACTGGGGCGAATGTTCACTTTTCAACAAGACAACAACCCTAAGCACACAGCCAAGACAACGCGGGAGTGGCTTCGGGACAAGTCTCTGAATGTCCTTGAGTGGCACAGCCAGAGCCCGGACTTGAACCCAATCTAACATCTCTATAGAGACCTGAAAATAGCTGTGCAGCGAGGCTACCCATCCAACCTTACAGAGCTTGAGAGGATCTGCAGAGAAGAATGGGAGAACTCCCCAAATATAGGTTATGCCAAGCTTTTAGCGTCAGACCCAAGAAGACTTGAGGCTGTAATCACTGCCAAAGGTGCTTCAACAAAGTTTTGAATAAAGGGTCTGAATACTTATGTAAATGTGAGATAAGTTTTTTTTATTTTTAATACATTTGCAAAACCTTCTAAACGTGTTTTTGATTTGTCATCACGGGGTAATATAAGGCTGGAACGTAAAAAATGTGGAAAAAGTTAAGAGGTTAGAGTACTTTCTGAATGCACAATATGTCAACCTTACCTTGCTCCCCCATCTTTAGTCCACTCAGCAGGTCAATGCTCTCTGGTCCGTCTTCTATAAACTCCTCTTTGACTAGTAGCAGATCAGGCTTCCCATCCTCCATGTCTACTGACTGGAAGAGATACAGAGTGAGAGGATGTTGGATCAAGAAATTTGATATGAGCACCCTGCTATGGAGCATCTTCTGATTGGGCAATGAGGGATTGCTATGAGTACTATACAAAAATATTAATTGATTTGATAATATGCAAATGTATTACTTGATTTGATTACTTGACACTCTTAAATGGTTTGATCATTTAAAGGCATGGTCCTACACTTTAAGGTCAACCCCTTAGTTTAGAACCAACTTCTCTGTTTTTAAATGGCCTATGTGGCATCGATTTGACATTCTAGTGTCAAAATTGACTACAAAGTGTAAATAGGATAATTTTGGTCATAAAGTCAGTCTAGTTCAAAACTGAGTTCTGTTAGTGAGTTCGTCACGACTTACTGGAGGGTTGGTATGGATTACTTACTTGCCCACTTTTGCCAACGATGCCCAACTGCCCAGAGACAACACACTGCTATGTGGACATTTGTTGTCAAGTCTGCATATGGGTCCAAAGCACAGCAAAGAGGAGTGAAAATGGTTTTCCATAAAGATGATGCAAACCTCCAATGCATTTCAACAATATGGCCAGGAATGGATTACATTCAACACGGTCAATTCTGCTGCATGTCAACCGTCAAACAACTAATTTTGGTGAGAAATTAGCTAAGTAGATAACTGGTACTAGCTAGCTAGTAGCTACTTTTGTTTATACAACAATATTTGATATTGCTAGCGAGCCAGGCTAGCTATGATACCACAGATAAAAGGGGAATGATACTGTAGCTATCTAAAATCGACTAGGGACATCAAACGTTCAGGCTGCTGCACAGACACTTTGGAGGCTCTAGTCTAGAGCACCTGGTTAAATTGTATTTAGGAGCATTTTTCAAAAAAGAATCAAATTTTATTTGTCACATTTAAACTCAGTTTTTCACAATTCCTGACATCTAATCCTCGTACAAATTCCCTGTCTTAGGTCAGTTAGGATCACCACTTTATTTTAAGAATGTGAAATGCCAGAATAATAGTAGAGAGAATGATTTATTTCAGATTTGATTTCTTTCATCACATTCCCAGTGGGTCAGAAGTTTACATACGCTCAATTAGTATTTGGAAGCATTGCCTTTAAATTGTTTACCTTGGGTCAAACGTTTCAGGTAGCCTTCCACAAGCTTCCCACAATAAGTTGGGTGAATTTTGTCCGATTCCTCCGGACAGAGCTGGTGTAACTGAGTCAGGTTTGTAGGCCTCCTTGCTCGCACATGCTTTTTCAGTTCTGCCCACAAATTTTCTATAGGATTGAGGTGAGGGCTTTATGATGGCCACTCCAATACCTTGACTTTGTTGTCCTTAATCCATTTCGCCACAACATTGGGAGTATGCTGGGGTCATTGTCCATTTGGAAGACGCATTTGCGACAAAGCTTTAACTTACTGAATGATGTCTTGAAATGTTGGTTCAATATATCCACATGATTTTCCTACCTCATGATGCCATCTATTTTGTGAAATGCACCAGGCCCTCCTGCAGCAAAGCCCCCCCACAACATGATGCTACCACCCCGTGCTTCACGGTTGGGATGGTATTCTTCGGCTTGCAAACCTCCCCCTTTTTCATCCAAACATAACGATGGTCATTATGGTCAAACAGTTATATTTTTGTTTCATCAGACCAGAGGACATTTCTCCAAAAAGTACGATCTTTGTCCCCATGTGCAGTCTGGCTTTTTTTATGGCGGTTTTGGAGCAGTGGCTTCTTCCTTGCTGAGCAGCCTTTCAGGTTATGTTGTTATAGGACTCGTTTTACTGTGGAAAAATATACTTTTGTGCATGTTTCCTCCAGCATCTTCACAAGGTCCTTTGCTGTTGTTCTGGGATTGATTTGCACTTTTCACACCAAAGTATGTTCATCTCGAGGAGACAGAACGCATCTCCTTCCTGAGCGGTATGATAGCTGCGTGGTCCCATGGTGTTTATACTTGCATACTATTGTTTGTACAGATGAACGTGGTACCTTCAGGCATTTGGAAATTTCTCCCAAGGATGAAGCAGACTTGTGGAGGACTACCATTTTTTTCTGAGGTCTTGGCCGATTTCTTTTGCTTTTCCTATAATGTTTGGCAAAGAGGCAGTGAGTTTGAAGGTAGGCCTTGAAATACCTCCAATTGACTCAAATGATGTCAATTATCCTATCAGAAGCTTCAAAAGCCATGACATAATTTTCTGAAATGTTCCAAGCTGTTTAAAGGCACAGTCAACTTAGTGTATGTAAACTTCTGACCAACTGGAATTGTGATACAGTGAATTATAAGTGAAATAATCTGCCTGTAAACAATTGTTGGGAAAATGACTTGTGTCATGCACAAAGTAGATGTCATAACTGATTTTCCAAAAATATAGCTTGTTAACAAGAAATGTGGAATTGAAAAACAAGTTTTAATGACTCCAACCTAAGTATATGTAAACTTCCGACTTCAACTGTATTTGTTCAGCACTTTTGAGTGTTCTCCGTGTACACCAAGTCAAAACCATAGGATAAATAAAGGGGGCATATAAGCAGACAATGAAAGCTCTTACATTATTCGATGATTACAATTCTCCAAAACAGGTTATAGTCTACATGTGCACCACCAAGTCAGAACAGTAGACAAAATTAAGAGGGGAAATAGACCAAATTATTTGCTAAAAATGTAGGTGACCAAATACTTATTTTCCACCATAATTTGCAAATAAATTCATTAAAAATCCTACAATGTGATTTTCTGGATTTTTTTCTTCTAATTTTGTCTGTCATAGTTGAAGTGTACCTATGATGAAAATTACAGGCCTCTCTCATCTTTTTAAGTGGGAGAACTTGCACAATTGGTGGCTGACTAAATACTTTTTTGCCCCACTGTAGCTAAGTTAGATAGCTATCTACATTTTTAAGAGAGAGCTTTTCAAATGGCATCTCACCCACTGTTTTCTGTCACAGGAAGGGACTGGATTGGGTGTGAGCAGTGCAGGGGGTGGGCTCATGAGTTGTGCTCCAATTTTACTGGGGATAGCTGTATTTGTTACCTACAGGTACAAATTAGAATTGTGCAATAGCAGAACATAAGAGAGTTGCCACATCAATGTTACACTGAGTTAATTAGTTGTTTCTAAATGTTATATTCCAATGTTATTGAATGTTATTATGTATATTCCATTGCAATATCCCAATGATTTTTAAAAATGAATTAAAAACAACTATTGAAAACATTTTGCTCCTGAATGTAAGTAAAACATCTTGCATTATTCAAATCATATTTAGGGCATTTGTGCATAATGGATTGTATGAAAAAGGAACAACAAAGAAAGAACAAAGAAAATGTATGTGCAGGTGAGTTAAAAAGAGGGATTTTACATCAAATCTCCTCATAGTGCGGATATTGATGGTGATATGTGCAAAACCATTTCCCCCCCATATTTGATTTAAATCATTAAAATAAGACAACAAGACTTAGCTTAAATATTACTTACTTACTAAAGAATTTCTAAATAAAACTGATTAAATGGATTTTAACACACGTGTGTGTGTTACTTTTAAAAAACAACTCTTTTCTAAAAACAACATTTCATGGAATAAATGTAAACTGTAGTCATATATTTCCCTTTATAGTTTATTTGCCTAAGCATGATCTTCAATGATTTATTTTGATTATATTAAATTTTTTATTTTGATGATATGCCAGAAATCACCTAAATGGGTTTGCTCTGCCTAATCAATTTAACATGAAATGTGATGTACTGTAGCATGTCTGAGGAAGATGTGCATAGCTCACGTTAGCTACCTTGCTAACAACAGCTAACTGTAGCCCATTGGCATTTACGACCAATACAGGGAAGGCACTTGTATACTAGCTTGCTAGCTAATCATAGGATGTAGCCAGCTTGCTTTCAATAATGTTTCAACTCAAACTGGCTTGCTAAAGTTAGAAAACTAGCCAGTTTGAGTTGAAACATTATTGAAAGCAGTTAAAATTCATTGGAGCACTGCAATTGGTTACCCAAAATTCTGGGGCGGGGCTAAGCGAAGGGTCAATTAGCTGACCATCTTGAGATGGTCAGTCCGGGAAGAAAGGCCTCAACTTCAAAACTTAGTTCTATTCATAGCAAAACTAGCTAAGCTTACCTCGCTGTACTCACTACTGCCCTTGTTTGTTGTGATTTAATGGCAAAGAAACACCCACATCAAATCAAGTGACGGTCAGTGCCATTTAAGATGATAGAGGATCATTGTTTTTTATGATCATGGACTTATTTATCTTACAGCATATTGGATGACTGTCATTCGTATTTTATTAATCCAGCTCAATAAAACATTGACAGGTTTAGGATACTACATGATACTAAAATTTCCCCTATACCCATCATGAGGCTGCTACAAAAGGTCAAGAGAAAAATGAGAGTAATCCAGACAGTTGACACATTCAATACCGCCTTGCACACTCTTGCCTGCATCTAGCTGATCTAGGGTGTAATCATTAGTCCTACAGTTGCAAATGAGAGTTTCTTTTGGACAAATGTAGGTATGGTTCTCTCCATTTCGTTCTGTTTGCTTCCGTTTAAGAAAACGTTTTTCAACACAATCGGCGGAATGGATACACCCCTGATCACAACAAACACAGTTCCCTTTCATAGTAGCTACATACAAAAAGCATGATAATTTGCTTGTTGTATAATTCCTACTCGCATCTATGAGCTCTCGTCCTATCACCTTTTCCCTTTGCTTGTGGACTTCAGTGCACAACATAACAGCTGTATGTGACAAAGCGGAAAAAAAATTCAAATCAAACCTTCATTTCATAACTGCTAAACGCTACATACAGCCTACATAGTTGTCACCTAACGTCATAGTCAACATAGCTAGCTACTAGAACGTATGTGTTAATAAACCAGCTACAAACTTACAGTGTACAGCAAGCAGTTTAGCAGTTACACCGGGGGGCCCTGGTGGCAATAAATTAATAAAACCAAAAGCTTATCTTGACTTGGAAGAGTTCCAGTGTTGGATAGACATAGCTAGTTAGCATAGTATCCCTCGCTGTTTGAGCCGGGTGTTTGAGTAGGCTAAACTAGCTAGCTAGCTGCATTCGCTAGTTAGATAAGTGAAAAGAAATACAACAAAATATAACTAGGTCTCATGCTCTTACTTCTCTCTCATTTTTGAATAAATTAATTTGTTCAAAACTGTTCAGAGGGGCCTCCCGAGTAGCCCAGTGGTAACTGTGCTTCTAGAGATCCTGGTTCGAGTCCAGGCTCTATCGCAGCCGGCCGCGACAGGGAGATCCATGGGGCGGCGGCGCACAATTGGCCCAGCGTCGTCCGGGTTAGGGGAGGGTTTGGCCGGCAGGGATGTCCTTGTCCCATCATGCTCAAGCTACTTCTGTGGCGGGATGGGCACATACACGCTGACACGGTCGTCAAGTGTACGGTGTTTCCTCCGACACATTGGTGTGGCTTCCGGGTTAAGCGGGCCTTGTGTCAAGAAGCAGTGCGGCTTGGTTGGGTTGTGTTTCAGAGGACGCATGGCTCTCAACCTTCGCCTCTCCCGAGTGCGTATGGAAATTGCAGCGATGAGACAAGACTGTAACTACCAATTGGATACCATGAATTGGGGAGAAAAAGGGCAAAAAAAATAAAATAACCTATTCAGAGGAGGATGGAAACTAGCTGTCCTCCGGCTACACCCTCGGTGCTACCCAAGAGAGTGCTGTTGAGGCTACTGCAGACCTTCATTGCAAAACAGTGTGACTTAAACAATTATTTGGTGATATGTGAATATATTTAGCATAGTTATCTAAAAAGGATAACTTTTTATTGTTTCACTATTTGTATTTTTATGAAATTCACTGAGGAATGTCCTCCCCTTCCCCCTCTGAGGAGCCTCCACTGATCAAAACACACCCCCAAGACAACTCTCGTTGCCTTCAGTCATGGCCGCCAGCATTTCTTAATGTGGATTGATGAAAAACAAGTCCAAATCAGGAAGTGCAGTCACCCTTTAAGACTAAATTAATCAAGACCTGGGACCAGATCCACAAAGAATCTCAGAATATGAGTACTGAATAGTATATAATCTTATTAATTATGATCTAAAAGGCTAAACTGATCCTAGATCAGCACTCCAACTCTGAGGCTTTGTGATACGGGACCTGACCTAATACCATTCAGACAGTAGTTCAGTGGGCTCACCTCAGGGAGACTGTGTGTCGTCCTTTTCTGCTCAGTTGGTTCCTCTGTGGGTTCAGGAGGAGGTGTAGTCTGGTTGTCCTCCATGACCATGGTCCCCACAGGGTTCCTCAGACCCTCCTCACACCCCTCCTCCTTCACCAGCAGCACCTCTGGAGCCGCCTCCTCCTGAAAGAGACAGGTGATACAGATTACTGAGTCCTACACTGTAGTTACAGGATTACTTCATTGTTGTTAAACCCATTATGGTGGACATATATATGGTGTTGTGGGTAAAAATAAGTACAAAGTCATCATCAGACAAACCTGGGGGAGGGGGAGGGTGCTGCAATTGTTTTCACCGGTAGGGTGGGGTGCTGGACAAATATCACATATTTTTTCCAGCGCTGCCGCTGTAGACTGATATATCATTCCACTAATACAGGACTATTAAAGGCCCAGTGCACTACTTTTGTGAACATAATATGTTGTGTACAGTAGTCGTTTGTTAGTGTGAGGGGTATGTAAAGGTATATTTATTTATATTTAAGTGTATATTGGTTATAAAGTGCTGCTGGGTGTATGCAGAGTAGGGTGAGATCAGATGTGATGTATATTAAAGAGAGTCGCAATGAAAGTCTTAAAATGAAAAGTCAAATTTTGTGTTTATTAAACATGAACAAGTTTTAAATAAACCATATGAAAAACCATACTAAAAATCTGCATAAACTGCATACATTTTCTCATTAAAAGTGTCTTAGGAAAGAAATTCAGTAGTGGAATGAAAATAATGAAATAGGCATTTGTGAACATCATAGAGCCTACACCAGTGGTTCTCAACTGGTATTACCTGGGACCCAAATTTGACAGTGACAATTGAGTCGTGACCCAATATTATGGACTGTTGATGATTTCATTTTGTAATGTTGTATTGCAGCTGCCTTCTTGGGCAGGCTTCACTTGCAAAATAGAGTCTGTCTCAATGGGCTACTATTATGGTATTAAAGAAAAACATTACACACCCATATTAACTGAGAAAACATTTATTATAAATGTAAGTGAATAAGCCATTTTAATTAGGCGATCAGTTCAGGAGTGGGGTGTAATACATTATCAGACTCAGAACATGACATTAAAACCAGTCCAATAATGTTAATGAACAGTAACACATTCCAGTTTTTAAAATAGAAAAAACAACAATCATTAGGAGTTAATAATCGTCAATTACCATGTGAATAGTTTTTTTTAAAGGTATAAGTTTTTTACCAGTTCAATAACATGTAATATGAATGTCAGAATTAATTAACAATAAAATTAACCTAGTGAACAATAACTCATTAACCTGTTTATTTATTGCGTGCGTGCACTTGTGCGTGTGTGTGTGTGTGTGTGTGTGTGTGTGTGTGTGTGTGTTTGTGTTTGTGTGTGGCCTATCAGTGGGAAAGCTGGGGGTGTTCCTTCAGTTTGATAAGTTTATTGAAGTCTGGGGTGATGGTTGATACGGCAGCTCGGAGGTCATGCTGGCTGTCCAGGCTGTATCACACCCGGACGTGATTGAGAGTCCCATAGGGCGGCGCACAATTGGCCCAGCGGCGTCCTGGTTTGGCCGAGGTAGGCCGTCATTGTAAATAAGAATTTGTTCTTAACTGACTAGCCTAGTTAAATAAATGTTAAATGTAAAAAAAATAAAAAATGTACAAAAAATTCCAGTTTGTTTCTGCTTTTAGTTTTCAGCACGGCCATAGCAGAGAAGCCACTTTCACACAGATATGTACTGCTGAAAGGTAGCATGATTCTGATTGCATGACAGGCGAGAGCATGATACTCTCCCACTAAGCTGCACCAGAACTGTGGCAGTGTCATTTCCAGGATACACATGCTCAGTCCGTGATCAAATGACAGCTCCACCAGCTGAGCCTCTTCTTGGCTTGGCAACGTGACGCTTCCCGTGAAAGGTGTCCCGTATCCAGTCGTCTTGTCTCCAGTTCTCCTCCGGGAAGTAGTCGCAAAACTTTACCTGCAGCTTGACAAGATGTGTTTAACGTTTTTTTATTTTTATTAAATAGTACCTGCAAAACACCAGTCTCAACGTCAACAGTGAAGAGGGACTCCGGGATGCTGGCCTTCTAAGCAGAGGTCCTCTGTCCAGTGTCTTTGTTCTTTTGCCCATCTTTTCTTTTTATTGGCCAGTCTGAGATTTGGATTTTTCTTTGCAACTCTGCCTAGAAGGCCAACATCACGGAGTCCCTCTTCACTGTTGATGTTGAGACTGGTGTTTTGCAGGTACTATTTAATGAAGCTGCCAGTTGAGGACTTGTGAGGCGTCTGTTTCTCAAACTACTTGTCCGCTTGTTCAGTTGTGCACCGGGGCATCCTCTTTCTATTCTGGTTAGGGCCAGTTTGAGCTGTTCTGTGAAGGGGGTAGTACACAGCGTTGCACGAGATCTTCAGTTTCTTGGCAATTTCTCGCATGGAATAGACTTCATTTCTCAGAACAAGAATATATTGACGAATTTCAGAAGAAATGTATTTGTTTCTAGCCATTTTGAGCTTGTAATCAAACCAATAAATGCTGATGCTCCAGATACTCAACTAGTCTAAAGAAGGCCAGTTTTATTGCTTCTTTAATCAGCACAAACGTTTTCAGCTGTGCTAACATAATTGCAAAAGGGTTTTAATAATGATCAATTAGCCTTTTAAAATGATAAACTTGGATTAGCTAACACAACATGCCATTGGAACACAGGAGTGATGGTTGCTGATAATGGGCCTCTGTACACCTATGCAGATATTCCATTAAGAAAAACTGCCATTTCCAGCTACAATAGTCATTTACAACATTAACAATGTCTACACTGTATTTCTGATCAATTTGATGTTATTTTAATGGACAAAAAATGTGAATGGTAGTGTTTGTAATTTTGGAACGGTAGTGTATGCAAAACCATATCGAATGATGTCTGGGTCGTGTTTTCTCTTCTTGACAGGGCCTGGGTTGTCTGCCTTGTTGTTGACATTGGAAGCAGCAGTAGATGAAGAGGGAACTGCACGTATTAAAAACTTGTCCATGATTTTACTCTGACAGCTAAACTACATGAGTTAAATGACAGCTAACAATCCACATGTGCAATGCCTGCAGAACACATCTGAATAGTTCGCTATCAATCAAGATAGCTGTCAGAAGAAGATCTGTATTACCTGATTGGACATGTCACATTTAAAACAAAACGATGTTGCAGTGACATTTTTATTGGATCAGTGTGTTTATGTGTCGAGAAATCTGTCATTTCATTGGATCTGTGTGTGTGCGGGGTGGGGTCAGTGAGTGTGTGCAGTGCGAAAACCCTCCAAGTCCAAACGTAACAAGCCATTTCAACACTGCTGACGCACTGTACATGTAAAGTCAGCAACAATAAGCGGTGAGGCCGTATCCTTTCAAAATAAAAGTTTCAGTGTGGCGGTTACATTTCAAAATATTTTTTAATTACATGTTTTATATTCTTGCAAAGTTCCCACAACCCCTTAAAATCCTACCGACCCCCCAGTTGAGAATCCCTGGCCTATACAGTACAAACACAATATATAACTGACTTTTTAGGCTTATATATGCCTTTTATCTCACAAAATGTCTGGATGCAATATTTTACCCAGGAATATTCTACATTGAAATCTGTTACTCTTGTTATTTGAAATGCATCTGTGGATCTTTTCTGCTGACAACATTGAAAATGTATCTTTGTCTTTAATGCAGGGTTTGACGTAAAAGTCAGAAGCTATTGAGTGGAATGGTTAGTTTCTATGATATAGTGGAATGTTTTTTCTGCTGGAGTATCCTTAGTTACTCTCTGAATGGCCTCTCTCCCGTGTGGACCTTCAGGTGAATCTTCAGATGGTGCTGGTGGGAGAATCTCTTCTCACACTGGGGACAGCTGTAGGGTTTCTCTCCTGTGTGGACCCTCTGGTGCCGCTTCAGGTCACCAGTCTGAGCGAAGCGCATGTGACATTGGGTACAGCTGAATGGTTTCACCCCTGTATGTACCCTTTGGTGCCTCTTCAGGCTGCTAGCCTGGGCGAAGTGCATGTGACACTGGGTACAACTGAAGGGTTTCACACCTGTGTGGACCCTCTGGTGGACCTCCACCTTCCGGGGGCAGTTGAAGCCTTTGCTACAGAACATGCAGGGGAACCATTTTTCTTTACTGTCACCTGATGTTGCTCCCCCTCCTTGAGCGTTGGCCCTTTGGTCCTTTGAGTTCAATAACTGATTGAAAGGGACACAGCTGTGTGAATTGGAAGGCTCAATCGATGTGGACAATGGGCCCCGATCCTTGAGTGTGTGTAAAGGGGAGTGAGTGGCGACATTTTGATTTTTCTCTAAGCTGTCCCTGTAATCTAAGAAATCTCTGCCCTGTGAGTGTCCTTCTCCTAAGTGAGTCTCGTCTATATTCCATGTCAGAGGAGCTTTGCCCTCCATTTTCACAGTCACCTCATTTACGATAAGACCATCCACTTTCTTATCTAGGCAGCCTTCAGAGTATACACGACTACTGTACCGGTTCCGGTCCCCTCTAGACAGATCAGTCTGCATCTCTAAACCCAAGGGCATGTTGCCAGGGTCCATCTCTGTAGAGTAAGAACAAAACGGATCATTGCCAGTCTCTAACGCGTCACCTGAGTCCGGATGGGAATGAACCATCCCAGGGCTAGGGTTACCGTAAAGTAAATACTCTGAGCTGGGAGCAGGAGGACAGCGCAGTCGCTCCAGCCCCAGTCTCTCTGGGTCTGATCTGTGGTCAGATCCTGTGTGTAAGAGCCCGAGTGTTACAGTTAAAGTCTCTGCTTTGAGGACGGCGTTCGGCGTTCCACTGACCTCCGTGATGCTGCGTCGGGTCCTGGCCTGGGGCACTGTGGCGGTGGCGAGGTCCTCCGTGGCTACAGGGGGCGTCACTCCCGCCGCTGCTCCAGTCTCGATATCTCTGCTGTGTCGTGGGTCCTCCTCTCTTTCAGACACCTTCTGCTTGACCCCAGGACCTGCAGCCTCTGCATCTGCTGACTGACACAAGAAGAGAGGAGGTTATTATCGGTATATGAGTTGAATTGGATAACAAAGTCTCACAAGCTCCCCTGTGGAAGATAAATAAGAATGTACATGTAAGCAAGTGAATAGCTGAGGGGAGCCTTTCTGAAATAAATGGGCCACATTTAATGTACTGTAATTTTTTCTATGTTACACTATCACACTAACCTCTATCACGATAACATGCTGGGTTGAGGTTCCACTCTCCTCATCTACAGCTATTGGTTGGTCATCTCTCCACGCATTGTCTTCCGTTGGCTTCACAAAGCTCCTGTGGCCTTCAGTGAGATGCCCTTCACCTGAGAGAGTGATAGGGGGAAAGAGGGTGGTTAAGGTAAGTATTACTGTCAATGTTTAACGCTATATTGTACACTATTGACACCGTCTACAATTGGTAAGGATGTAAGCAGGGCTGGACTACCACATCTGGGGGACCTGGGGCACCTACAGTGGGCTCTGAAATTACTGGCACCCTTGATAAAGATGAGCAAAAATGACTGTATAAAATAAATCATTCAAATACTGAGCGACATTGTATGCAAAAATAAAATGAATTTATATTTTATACTAATACAATTGCTCAAAGAACGATATTTTGTTCAACATCCCTGTTTTCAATGCCTTTCAATACTTTACCTTGCGATGACAATGGCACGGACACTTAAAAAAAAATGTTTTATGAGTTGGAGAACACATTGGGAGGAATCTTACACCATTCCTCCGTACAGAATCCTTCCAGATCCTTGATATCCTTCATTTGCGCTTATGGACTGCCCTCTTCAATTCAAACCATAGGTTTTCAATGGGTTTCAAATCCAGAGACTGAGATGGCCATGGCAAAATGTTGATTTTGTGACCAATTAAACATTTATTTGTGGATTTTGATGTGTGCTGGATGATCCACTTGCCACCAAGTTTCAGCCTCCTGGCAGAGGCAACAGGGTTTTTGGCTGAAATCCTGGTACTGGGTCATGATGCCGTTGATATTAACAAGGGCCCCAGCACCAGTGGAAGCAAAATAGCCCCATAACATCAAAGATGCATTTCATAAATATTACAGAAGTGTATAAATAAGACGTATTGAACACGCCTGTAAAACCACAATGAAGACATAGCAAGTTTTCATTAGTCATTGGGTACATTGTACAACAAACAGAGTAATCTTAAATAGGCACATAATTCATGTTCAAATTCACAACATAACATACATAGGCACTTCATCATTAAGTCCTTTAGGAAATAATGTCTGGAGGGTGAAAATCCCAAAACATTCTCTTTTACTCAGAGTATTATTAATATCACCACCCCTGTCTGAAATCTTAACTGTCTCTATGCCACAAAATCTAAAAGTAGTGACCTAAAGCATGACATTTCTACCTTTAATGCCTATGTATGTTATGTTGTGAATTTGTTGTGAATTTGAACATGAATTATGTGCCTATTTAAGATTACTCTGTTTTTCGTACGATGTACCCAATGACTAATGAAAACTTGCTTTGTCCTCATTGTGGTTTTACAGACGTGTTCAATACGTCTTATTTATACACTTTTGTAATATTTATGAAATACATAGTTAGATCTGGTAGCACTTATTTGTTTTTCCTTTGCCTCCAACCCCCTTTGATGTGTGGAATGGATGTGGATGGGGCCAGGTCTACATAAGGGTGCAAATTTTTAAAAATCACAAAAGCTCTGACGAAGGCCGTGAGGCCGAAACGTAAGCTTATTAAATATCAGTGATACTGTCAAGAGCAGTGTGCGGTTTCCTTTTTCCTTCATCTTGTTCAATTGTTGCCATGCACCTGCAAATTAGATTGCTCAGATGTGCGAGTGCCTTTTGAATTTTGTATTACCAAATTATATTTTGAAAGAGGCAATATTTTAATTATGTTTTCTTTTCAGTCTTCTCCATTTCCACTGAATGATGTTAACTGTAAGGATTTCTTTCCTAATAATAATGTAAAATTAACACATTTACAGAAAGATTTGTGTGAAGGCTAATGTACAAAAGATGAACTGTTTGAGGCAATTAAATATTTTACATCTGGATAAACACCAGGGCTTGACCGTATACCAGTAAAGGTACATCAGAACTTTTTTGATGTACTCAAATATCATTTTTTAGCATGCTTTAATTAATCCTATAAAAATGTTAGACTTTCAGGTACTCAACAAGAAATAAGTATAAAGATTCAGTCCATTTAAAAAACTGGAGGCGCTTTATACTTCAATGTTATGATGCGAAAATCCTGCCGAAATGCAGAGCACATAAAATAAAACATGTTTTACCAGATATTGTTCATCACAATCAGACAGGTTTTTTACATGAACAATATATTGGAGATAATATACAACAAATACTTGAAACAATTGAACATTATGAAACATCAAAGATATCAGGCCTGGTCTTCATAGCAGATTTTGAAAAGGCGTTTGACAAAGTACGACTACAATTTATATATAAATGCTTGGATGACTTTAATTTTGGTGAATCTCTTATACAATGGTTTAAAGTTAAGTACAGCAACCCCAGATGTAAAATAGTAAATAATGGCTACTTCTCAGAAAGTATTGAGCTTTTAAGAGGAGCAAAACAAGGCTGACTTGTCTCCATATCTATATACTACAGTATCCCAGCAGCACTTCCCTTCCCTATTTTTTCTACACATTTACTCATGTTCTTTTGTTGATTCAATTTAAGTCCAGGTTACATTTTGTAACATGCAATATCAAGAGTAATGCAGTCATCTCCTGATAAATGAGTGAGTGAATGCATGTGTTTATGTACATAATTCATATACTTAAACGCAGACTCTGTGATATGACGTGACCACAAACAGTAGTGTGAACCACCCTCCAAGATCTCACTTTTCACTACATTATCTACACCTACTGTTAGTGTCATGTTGGTTAATCTAATCTGCAAAGAACTTGTGCTTGCCATATCATCCTGGGCACAGTGAGACACACAGATGCGCTACATACACTAGCACTCCCAAGAGCGAAGAGAGCAGCTGTGCCTGGACTTTGCAATCTCCTTCAAGTCCCCCTTCCGACACTGGCTGCCTATCGAGGGCAAGTGACGGGCAGAACCACCCATAGCACCCACCTCCTCTCTATCCCACATGCCTGAAGAGATATAGCAAAATAAATCACCCATACCCTATTTCTGCCAACTCTGAGGAGTCTCATTCATACTTTTGTTTTCTCAACTAAATGGTGTTTTATTGTTTATGTTTCGATGTTAGCCTATACCCATATATTTCAGTCTATAACTGCCATGTGGGACTATTAAATAAAATAAACAAGTTCATGACACATCTGTTCCACAAAAATAGAAAACTTTTACATTTTTCTATAATTATTGCCAGGTTGGTTTTCACAGGCTGTTAATTTAATGAATCAATTAGGTTAATTCATTGTTGTGAATCCCTTTTAGGTATTTGTGATTTCAACATTATTCAACTGTTTGTTATGTCTTGTATTATGTACAACCACAATGGCACGACTGTAGTACTGAGCTATGCCTATGCCATGTGGTGGAAGAAGGGAGACAGGAAAAGAATAAGAATAATAATATGACTAATGAAAGCATACTTTAGTGTAAGACAAGACAAGGGGAGGGAAGCTCAAAATAAAAACATGCCAGCCAGATGAGCCAGTGTATGAACTGAATTGCACATGAATGAATTGACAATAGCTGCATAGGAGCTCACTTGGCGATCTGAAAGCTAAGTTAATGTGGAGTTTCCACGTTTTTATGTTGTTGCTATTTTGAATCGTAGAAACTCGTTTTAGCAGCGTAACTGTCACGGAAATCATCTTTGTTTACATAACGGGGATGAAAAGAACAGTTTTGGCTGTAATGACCTCCAAAATTGGAGGCATTAGCTCATCACACCATTGATATAGCAACGGACGCTGACAACTAATTGAATGCCTTTGTGGCGCAGGGGTGATAGTTCGGTAATCTGGCCTTGGATGTAAGGTAATACTACTCATTACTTCTTGATATACTATTTATTGATTATGTTCCATGCATCACATTCAGTAAATCAAGAATCTGGTTAGAATTTGCTAAAATCATTTGCTCTTAATTGACCTTCCTGATAAAATCCAAAACTGCACGATAGCTAGCTACGTACTTAATTATTCAGGGAAGTATTGAATGCTACTATTCAAAAACTGACCAAGACCCAATTCTGGGCAACACATCTCAACACATGCGCACATAGGAACCGGGCGACAGGCTCCGCAGCCTTGGCCATTTGCTAAATGTACCTCTTGCCATTCCTCTGTATGGGTCGAGGAACTTGACACTATTTGGACTGGCGGGGACGCGCTCTCGCGTTGTCCTCTCTGCGCGCTCCCGTGCCACCTTCAGTTCTAGTTGCTGCAGTTTCCTCCGCAATGTCCTGGTTTCTTTCTGGCTTTGAGTTATTTCCAAACGAAACACTGCATAGTCGTCGTCTACGAGTTTACAGATTTCTGCAACGGCTGCATTCGCTAACACCTCCATGATGGAGGCTATTTGAGTGTGAAAAACCATAACGTTACAGTTAGCCATTGTTAGCTAATGTTAACCAGATAACATCTATCAACCAAGTTCTGTCTCCAACGCGAATTAAACACTACCTGGGGTAAGTATGTGATGCTGTGCAGGTAAATTAGTCATATTTTGAATTCCAGGGTAATAATAATTGTCTACATAACAACAATAAAAACGCTAACGTAGAAACTGTTCTTAGTCACTGTTCACTTCCGTTTACACTGAAGAGAAGTGATATTATTGGTTGGCGTCAAAGTCCAAAGGGTGTGGTTCAATGAAAAAGTATGCGCTCTATTCTTTTAAATACGGTACTGCTTATCACATCAAATCTCCTATGATCTGTATCTTTTTTGCTGAGAGCAGACTTCTTTAGAAATAATAGAGTAGAAAATAATGACTTAATTCCATTTACATCACCTCAGTATTTGATTTATTATGAATCCCCATTGGCAGCAGCCACTCTTCCTGGGGTCTGGCAAAATTAAGGCAGTTATACAATTTTAAAAACAATACAATATATTCATAACAGATTTCACAACACACTAAGTGTGTGCCCTCAGGCCCCTACTCCACTACTACATATCTACAACACGAAATCCACGTGTACAGTGCATATGTTATCATGTGTGTGTATGCATATGTCTGTGCATATATTTGTGTTGGTTCACAGTCCCCATCGTTCCATAAGGTGTATTTTTTTTAAATTATCTGTTTCTACTGCTTGTGTCAGTTACCTGATGTGGAATAGAGTTCCATGAAGTCATTGCTCTGTGTAGTACTGTGCGCCTCCCATAGTCTGTTCTGGACTGTAAAGAGACCTCTGGCATGTCTTGTGGCGTATGCATGGGTGTCTGAGCTGTGTGCTTGTTGTTTAACAGAGAGCTTGGTACTTTCCACATGTCAATCAATACCTCTCACAAATACAAGTAGGGATGAAGTCAATATCTCCTCCACTTTGAGCCAGGATAGATTGACATGCATATTATTAATGTTTGCTCTCTGTGTACATCCAATGATCATCCGTGCTGCTCTGTTCTGAACCAATTGCAATTTTCCTAAGTCTCTCTTTGTGGCACCTGACCCCACGACTGAACAGTAGTCCAGGTGTGACTAAACTAGAGCCTGTAAGATTAATATTAAACTGTCCTTATTCTAGCATAGATTTACTGTCTCTCAACAGGTATTTACACAAGTACAGTACCAGTAAAAAGCTTGGACATACCTACTCATTCCAGGGTTTTTCTTAATTTATTGTAAAAATGTTCTACATTGTAGAATAATAGTGAAGACATCAACTATGAAATAACACATATGGAATCATGTAGTGACCAAAAAGTCTGAAACAAATCAAAATAGCCACCCTTTGCCTTGACAGCTTTGCACACGCTTGGCATTCTCTCAACCAGCTTCATCTGGAATGCTTTTCCAACAGTCTTGAAGGAGTTCCCACGTATGCTGAGCACTTGTAATGATTTAACTATTAGAATGATATCCGGACAGTCGAACTTCATGTGTTTTAAAGAAAACAAGTATTTTTTTACTTCAATGGAGACATGCTCACGGGTGCGCTGTGCTCTGCTTGTTTCGTCAGAAGGGTGTAGAGGGGCGAGAGAGGAGCATGGGCCGGTGTGTGTGACAGTCAATATATGGCACAGAGGGAGTGCGAGAAAGTAGACAAACCGACTTGCGCTAGTTAGGCAAACTTGCTGCTGCCTTACATATCTATCATACCATCTGGTAGTGCCTGTCTTAATTGTATTAAGAAGCTAGTTAGCTACGGTATCCAGCTAGCTAGCTAGCAAAAGTAGCAAGGCTAATTAAGGCTATTTTGCTTTGCTCCCAATACTTGGCCAGAACAACCCCATTAATATGAAACAGCCTACCTGATGGTTGATCGTTGTAGACTACTCCTTCTCATTTAGGCAATTAAATTTCGCAATTGCATTTTGCAACGATTAGAAATCTCCCATTTCACTTGCTACGCATGGAGCCTCTGAATGTAGCACCACTTTGATTGACGACAATAAGAAAAAGCTTTACCTGTGCCTCTTTATGGGGTGCACTCATAAAAACTGTAATGGTCTATGCTTGTAGGCTATGTAGAAATGTCACACAGATAATTGTATTTAATTTGTGACATAAGCCTTAGTTGTTAAAATAGGCCTATATGTTTCTCTCAAATGAATACTCTCCCAAGTTATTCAATACTATTGTCCATGGATATTTGAATAACAGTGCCCATCTCTAAATCAGTCCCTCCAATGATAAAAATAACCATGACATTCAGCACAGAGTCAATTTTGTATTTAACCTCAACAAAAAGGTCATACACACAAATGTTGAAGTACAGTACTTTGATTGCACCACAGATGCATGTGACAATTAGACTAACTTTTCTTACTGTAGTAACACTTTACCTTTTCTGTGAATCTGGTACCCTCACTTTGCTCAAATACTTTTGAAAAGGTTTAACATTAGATTACGCACTGCTGCACTACTTGAATTGAGGCACTATTGTTTCCTCATTTATAAAACACCAGCATCATGGTTGTAAAGATGGGGAGAGGTCTGCCCATGATAAAGAGATGCTTAGCTTTTTTTGACACCACACACCACAAAGCAAGTCATGCAGGGTCTAGAATATTATCTCTTATCTTGATTATTGTCCAATCATATGGTCAAGTGCTGCAAAGAAGGACATAGTTAAGCTGCAGCTGGCCCAGAACAGAGCAGCATGTTTTGCTCTTTGTAATCAGAGGGCTAATATCAATAAGCCAGTCTCTCTGGTCTAAGAGTTGAGGAAAGACTGACTGCATCGCTTCTTGTTTTTATAAAAAACATGAATGTGTTGGAAATTCCTAATTGCTTGCATAGTCAACTTACACAAACGCCACCAGGGGTCTTTTCACAGTCCCCAGGTTCAGAACATATTCAAGGAAACGCACAGTATTGTACAGAGCCAAAATTGCATGGAACACCATCTCATATAGTGCCAGTGAACAACAAACCTGGTTTAAAAAAAAATAAAGCAACACCTCACACCTCTCCCCTATGTGACCTACTTTTTTGGTGTATGTACTGACATCCACCAATCAGGCCTTTATGGTAGTGGCCAGATGGAAGCCACTCCTCAGCACATCTCCCCCATGTGACCTACGTTTTGTGTGTACAGTGCATTCAGAAAGTATTCAGACCAGTTAACCTTTTCCACATTTTGTTACGTTACAGCCTTAGTCTAAAATCTTTTTTTATATATACTCAATCTACACACTACCTCATAATGACAAAGAAAAAACAAGTTGACATTTTTGCTAAATTATTAAAAATAAACTGAAATATGACATTTACATAAGTATTCAGACCCTTTACTCAGTACTTTGTTGAAGCACCTTTGGCAGTGATTACAGCCTCGAGTCTTCTTGGATAAGACGCTACAAGCTTGGCACACCTGTATTTGGGGAGTTTCTCCCATTCTTCTCTGCAGATCCTCTCAAGCGCTGTCAGGCTGGATGGGGAGCGTTGCTGCACATCTATTTTCAGGTCTCTCCAGAGATGTTTGATCAGGTTCAAGTGCGGGCTCGGGCTGGGCCACTCAAGGACATTCAGAGACTTGTCCCAAAGTCACTCCTGCGTTGTCTTGACTGTGTGCTTAGGGTCGTTGTCCTGTTGGAGTGTGAACCTTCACTCAGTCTGAAGTCCTGAGTGCTCTGGAGCATCAAGGATCTCTCTGTACTTTGCTCCGTTCATCTTTGCCTCGATCCTGACAAGTCATCCAGTCCCTGTCGATGAAAAAGATCCCCACAGCATGATGCTGCCACCACCATGCTTCACTGTAGGGATGGTGCCAGGTTTCCTCCAGATGTGACGTATGGCATTCAGGCCAAAGAGTTCAATATGGTCTGAAAGTCTAAGTGCCCTTTGGTAAACTACAAGTGGACTGTCATGTGCCTTTTACTGAGGAGTGGCTTCAGTCTGGCCACTCTACCATAAAAGCCTGATTGGTGGAGTGCTGCAGGGATGGTTATCCTTCTGGAAGGTTCTCCCATCTCCGCAGAGGAGCTCTGTCAGAGTGACCATCTGGTTCTTGGTCACCTCTCTGACCAAGGCCCCCCCCCCCCAATTGCTCAGTTTGGCCAGCTCAAGGAAGAGTCTTGGTGGTTCCAAACTTCTCCCATTTAAGAATGATGGAGGCCACTGTGTTCTTGGGGACCTTCAATATTGCAGAATTTCTTTGGTACCATTCCCCAGATCTGTGCCTTGACACAATCCTGTCTCGGCGCTCTACAGACAATTCCTTTCACCTCGTGGCTTGGTTTTTGATCTGACATGCACTGTCAACTGTGGGACCTTTTTATATAGACAGGTGTGTGCCTTTCCAAATCACGTCCAATCAATTGAATTTACCACAGGTGAACTCCAATCAAGTTGTATCAATGGAAACAGGATGCACCTGAGCTCAAATTTCAAAACAAAGGGTCTAAATACATATTTACATAAGGTAAGTTTTTTCTTTTTAATAAATGTGCAAAAATGTAAAGTATTTCGCTGGGAAATTGTTTATTGAATCCATTTTAGAATAAGGTTGTAACGTAACACAATGTGGAAAAGGTCAAGGGGTCTGAATGCTTTCCGAAGGCACTATATGTACTGACATCCACCAATCAGGCCTTTATGTTAGTGGCCAGACGGAAGCCACTCCTGGTACTGTATGTACAACTGATAATGCAAACAATCATGCACACTACATTTTTTGTCTGTAATGTATTTTTCATTATGTGTCAGACCCCAGTAATGCTAACTGTCGCCAATGGCATCGGCTAATGGGGATCCTAATCAAATCAAAATCAAAAGGAAAGGGTTGTCAGACACCATCCCACCAACCATCAGTATACTAATTATTTCCTCAGTTCACCTCATCATGCAGTTCCCTACTACATCCAAAACCAACAGAATTAACTACAAACTAGCACTACATGGTAGGATGTGGACTGTAGTGTGAGGGGATGACAGAGGCTCGCCTCATAGGAGACTGTTGCCGATTACTGCCCAGGTGTGGTGGTCTCAGGCACTTATTGCTGCCGATGCATCACCCAGGTGGTGGATGTTCCAGCCTACCTACAGAGGAGGAGGTGTGTACTGCAGAGACAGATGTGCCTGATAAAGCTCCGGGCCTGTCTGACTGATATCTCCCTGTACCATCAACGCCGATTCCAGTCAAGCTACTCCTTTACTGAACTGCATCGTCATCTAGCTGTGACCCTCTTCCATGAACTGCCAGCTCCCTGAATTTTTATTATTTATTTTTTTAAGTGGTAGGTTCTGTATGAAAAGTGCTATATGAAATAAATATATTTTTATTACATATCAAAGGGCTGTGTGCATTTTCTGCTGGTATATCCTAAGGTAGCTCCTGCTCAGCTGGTTTCTCTGTGGGTTCAGGAAGAGGTGTAGTCTGGTTGTCCCCCATGACCAGGGTTCCCTCAGGCTTCCCCTGACCCTCCACACACCCCTCCTGGAAGAGAGCGGTGATACAGATTACACAGACATACACTCCCTCAGATAAACACACTTTCAACATGGCGTGTTTACCCACCCCCACTATGTTAGTCCTATCTATTTAGTCCTATATTGTAGTTACAGAATGACATTATGGTGGACATACATGTGGGTAAATATGAGTCAGCTATGATAAGTGAAAATTCCTCAGACAAACGCGACTGAACTATTTTGATGTGTGTGTAGATATTTCAGTAAGTATGGTAAAGTGCTGATGTGTATGCAGAATAAGGTGAGATCAGATGGGACGCATATTAGTCTCATATAAAGTCTTAATGAAAAGTCCCATTGTGTTTATTAAACAGATTTAAATACACCACATGAAAACCACACAAAAAAATATTAATAAAAAAGAAATCAGCATGAACTTGATGAACTGCATTTTCTCATTAAGTTTGAGGGTAAATAATAAAATGAATGAACATCATATAGCCTACACAGTACAAACACTATGTAACAGACTTTTTAGGCTTATACAATGTCTGAATGCAATATTTTACCCAGGAATATTCAACACTGAAATATGCTACTATTGTTATTCCAAATGCATTGGTGGCTCTTTTCTGCTGACAACAATGAAAATGAATCTGTCTTTAATGCATGATTTGATCTAAACATCAGAAGCTATCAAGAGGAATGGTTACTTTCCATGTTATAGAGTGGGATGGTTTTTCTGCTGGTGTATCCTGAGATAGCTCCTCTCTGAGAACCTCTTCCCGCATTGTGTACAGGCGAACGGCCTTTCTCCCATGTGGACCTTCAGGTGCATCTTCAGCTGGTCCTGGCGGGTGAACCTCTTCTCACACTGGAGGCAGCTGTAGGGTTTCTCTCCTGTGTGGACCCTCTGGTGCCTCTTCAGGTCACCAGCCTGGGCGAAGCGCATGTGACACTGAGTACAGCTAAACGGTTTCTCCCCTGTGTGGACTCTCTGGTGTCTCTTCAGGCTGAAAGAGTGAGAGAAACTGGCTCGGCACAGGTTGCAGCCAAATTGTTTCTCCCCCGTGTGCACCCTCTGGTGGATCTCTACCTGTTTGGAGAAAGTAAAGACTTTCCCACAGAACGAACACGGGAAGCGCTTCTCTATGGCGATATCACCTTTACTGATTCCATCTCTACTATTTTCATTTGTCAATGAGCTTGTATAGCCATTTAGTGTTGAGGCACTGGCATTGTCTGAGTTCTGGTTTAACATTAAGAGAGTTTGAGGAGGACAAAGGCCAGGGAGTGTCTGTGTTGTCACAGGGTCCATGTTCCAGTTGATAGATCCTATAGAAGGCAGGCTGAAGGCAGCACCTGTTGGGGGGTTAACCTGAGTTGCCATCAGTCTCTCTGAATCACGACTATAGGAGCAGGACGGAGCATTGCTAGCGAAGTCTGTATCTGTTCGCTCTCGCTGCATACTGACATCACCTCGTCCCCGCAGACCAAATCTACGCCTTACACTAGTCTCAGGCAGTCTGTTGTCTTGGAGACTAAGTTTGGATGTTGTTTTGTGTTCCACTGTCGGTTTCTGGTTGAGGTTAACAGTGTTGTTCCACAGCCCAGAGTTGAGGACGCTGTCCCATCCACTGACCTCCACTATGTTGCCTCTGGTCCTGACCTGCTCAGTGATGTTGTCCCCTGGGCCCTTGGCTGCACCCATCTGGGTCTGGGAATCCAAGCTGGCCGCCCAGTCTCCTCTGTTAGCCTCCAGCCAACCACCTACATGAAAAGGTTAGAAAATAGACTTTACAACCATGGCAGAGAAAATGCTATATATTTCTTTTGTCAATTACCTGGTCAAGTTCATACATTGTGTTAAAAAAAATGTAAACTTAAGTTTTATTTATTTAATTTTAAGAAGGAAGAATAAATAATAGCAAGGTGTATCACTATTCCCATTGAAGTATGTCTATGCAGGTAGCCTAGTGGTTAGAGCGTTGGGCTGCCTTAATCAAAGACATGGATGCTATTATTTATTCTTCATTCATAAAATTAAATCAATACAACTTATGTTTACATAAAACACACATTATAAAAGTATGAACTTTCCCTTTTATTATGTGCACTACATGACCAAAAGTATGTGGACACCTGCTCGTAAACATCTCATTCCAAAATCATGGGCATTAATGAGGCTGCCCCCCCACACACACTCCACTCCACTCCACTCTTCTGGGAAGGCTTTCCTCTAGGGGATTTTTTAAAATTTTATTATTATTTAAAATAAAAAAAAGGCCAATGTTGGGCGATTAGGCCTGGTTTGCAGTCGGCATTCCAATTCATCCCAAAGGTGTTCGATGAGGTTGAGGTCATGGCTACACTGTACAGTTGGAAGTTTACAAGTGTACATACACCGTAGCCAAATACAATTAAACCCAGTTGTTCACAACTCCTAACATTTAATATTAGTAAAAATTCCCTGTCTACGGTCAGTTAGGATCACCACTTTATTTTAAGAATTTGAAATGTCAGAATAATAGTAGAGATTCATTTCAGCTTGTATTCCTTTCATCACATTCCCAGTGCGTCAGAAGTTTACATACACTCAATTAGTATTTGTAAGTATTGCCTTTAAATTGTTTAACTTGGGTCAAACGTTTCAGGTAGCCTTCCAAAAGTTTCCCACAATAAGTTGGGTGAATTTTGGCCCATTCCTCCGGACAGAGCGGGTGTAACCGAGTCAGGTTTGTAGGCATCCTTGCTCTCACACACTTTCTCAGTTCTGCCCACAAATTTTCTATAGGATTGAGGTCCGGCCTTTGTGATGGCCACTCCAATACCTTGACTTTGTTGTCCTTAAGCCATTTTGCCACAACTTTGGATGTATGCTTGAGGTCATTGTCCATTTGGAAGACCCATTTGCGACCAAGCTTTTAACTTCCAGACTGATGTCTTGATGTTGCTTCAATATATCCATATAATTTCCCTACCTCATGATGCCATCTATTTTGTGAAGTGCACCAGTCACTCCTGCAGCAAAGCACCATCACAACATGATGCTGCCACCCCTGTGCTTCACGGTTGGGATGGTGTTCTTTGGCTTGCAAGCCTCCCCCTATTTCATCCAAACATAACAATGGTCATTATGGCCAAACAGTTCTATTTTTGTTTCATCAGATCAGAATTCTCCAAAAAGTATGATCTTTGTCCCCATGTGCAGTTGTAAACCGTAGTCTAGCTTTTTTTATGGCGGTTTTGGAGCAGCGGCTTCTTCTTTGCTGAGCGGCCTTTCAGGTTCTGTCGATATAAGACTCCTTTTACTGTGGGATATAGATACTTTTGTACCTGTTTCCTCCAGCATCTTCACAAGGTCCTTTGCTGTTGTTCTGGGAGTGATTTACACTTCGCACCAAAGTACATTCCTCTCCAGGAGACAGAACGCGTCTCCTTCCTGAGCTGTATGACTGCTGCATGGTCCCATGGTGTTTATACTTGCGTACTATTGTTTGTACAGATGAACGTGGTACCTTCATTGCTGGATAAACCAGACTTGTAGAGGTCTACAATTTTTTTTGCGGAGGTCTTTCCTGATTTATTTTGATGTTCCCCTGATGTCAAGCAAAGAGACACTGAGTTTGAAGGTAGGCCTTGAAATACATCCACAGGTACACCTCCAATTGACTCAATCAGAAGCTTTACACCACTCCAGCCGACTCTTCACACATACTTTTGTGTATGTCGCCCTTACCTTGCTCCCCCATCTTTAGTCCACTTAGCAAATCAATGCTCTCTGGTCCGTCTTCTATTGTCTCCTCTTTCACCAGCAGCAGATCAGGCTTCCCATCCTCCATGTTGTTTACTGACTGCAAGAAATAAGGTTGGGTTTAGTTGACACTATTTGGGTTGGAATTGGATCTTTCAAAGGCATGTCAAGACCAGGGCCAGTATCCAGAAAGTGTCTCATAGTAGGAGTGCCAATCTTGGTTGGTGAATCGATCTTAGGCACTGCATTGCAGTGCTAGAGGCATCACTGCAGACCCTGGTTCGATCCTGGGCTGTATCACAACCAGCTGTGATCGGGAGGGCCGCGCATAATTGGCCAGGGTCGTCTGGGTTTGGCCGGGGTAGGCCGTCATTGTAAATAAGAATTTGTTCTTAACTGACTTGCCTAGTTGAATAAAGGATCTGTCCATATAAGTTTATTAATTATGAACTACAAGGCAAAACTGATCTTAGATCAACACTCCTGAGACACTGACCTAGTACCATTCAAACAGTAGTTCAGTGGGCTCACCTCAGTGAGACTGTGTGTGGTCCTGTTCTGCTCAGCTGGTTCCTCTGTGGGTTCAGGAGGAGATGTAGTCTGGTTGTCCTTCATGACGATGGTCCCCTCACGGTTCCCCTGACCCTCCTCACAGCCCTCCTCCTTCACCAGCAGCACCTCCAGACCCTCCTCCTGGAAGAGAGGTGATACAGACATACACTTGAAAAAATAAGAATAAAACAAGGGGGTCAATTAAAATAGTCTGGGTAGCCTTTTGGTCCCAGACTTGGCTCTCCTGTGTCACTTGTCCTGAGGTAGCAGAGAGAACAGTCTGACTTGGGTAGCCTTCCTCTGACACCGCCTGGTATAGAGGTCCTGGATGTCAGGGAGCTCGCCCCCAGTGATGTACTGGGCTGTATGCACTACCCTCTGTAGCACCTTGCGGTCTTGCTGCCGAGCAGTTTCCATACCAAGCAGTGATGCAACCAGTCAGGATGCGCTCGATGGTGCAGCTGCATAACTTTTTGAGGATCTGAGGACCCATTCAAAATGTTTTCAGTCTCCTGAGGGGAAATAGGCGTGGTTGTGCCTTCCTCACAACTGTGTTAGTGTGTTTGGACACCAAGGAACTTCAAGCTTTCAACCATCTTTACTACAGCCTTGTTAAGTAGTGCTGTAACACAGCCTACGTTGTAATATGTTAAATGTATATTGAAGAACCATAATTACTACTACTGGATAATTGATAGGTACAGTAGTTAACTGAAGGGTTGTCCCAACTTGTTAAAATGTTTAAATCATTATAATACTACTACTAATAATAGTTATAGCAATTTGTAAGTCGCTCTGGATAAGAGCGTCTGCTAAATGACTTAAATGTAAATGTAATAGCAGTGTTCCTTATCAGTCCAGTATGTATGCAGGTATTTGTATTTCCAACCAGTAATACCAAGCAAGGCCAGTAGGTGGTTATGGTACTGTACACTGTATGGGTGCAGGTTCCATAAATACAATGAACATGGTGCGATCTCATCTCCCCTGTGAGAAGCACTCTTTCCAACTTTTGCAGAATGTTTAGACTGTCCTGGTCAAAACTGTCGCCAAACTGAACCTCCACACCATCCAACACTTCAAAAAATTCTGCCCTATAGTGATCCACTGCTTTACCAGCAAATCGTCTTGTGTGTCTCAATGGATTCAATGGAGTCAACCAATGTTTTTGCTTTCTCATACAGTGCAAGGTAGCTTTCGTCATTTCTGCTGTTTACCCCACACGCTGGATAACTGGACACTGATTGGATTTAGCTGGTGTGCTGTTACAGTTACACAGTGGCGGTGGGTTTGGCAGTTTTGATGTGCTGTGAATTTTACAATGGCTTTTCTCCAGTTCCTAAATCCTGCACTAATGAAGGCAGCATCTGCTCTTTGGCCAAAAGATGGCTGGCTTGAAAACCCTTGGCTACAGTGAAAACACAACACTCCTTTTATTGATGGATTATAATGTAGCCAGGGGAAATTGCGAAACCATCTCATGAAATGTCAACACTCTGTTGGCAAGAGTGTGCGGTTCTATAAATTGCGGGTGTGGCTGATTATGGTTCTGTGCCATCACTGAGGTAACTGAACAATGCTGTGCCACTGTCCCCTATACTGGTGCTGCTGGCAACAAGGTTGACACAGGGTCCTGCCGTGGCTGTGCCACTGTCCCCTATACTGGTGCTGCTGGCAACAAGGTTGACACCGGGTCCTGCCGTGGCTGTGCCACTGTCCTCTGAAGTCTCTCTCCTTGGCTCTTTCCCTTTCACCACCCTCACTGCCTCAGTCTGTCTCCTAGAAAATAAATAAGGTGTTTGCCGTACTCCTAACTACCGGTACCCAAAACTACACAATTATTCACAACAGCAATACCATTGCCTTAAACTGGTGACTGAACTAAGATTTGTTTAAGTTGAGAGTGGGGGTATCCATGGCATTTTCCAATGATGTCCCTATTTTACAAGTCAAAAAAATGGAGAACCTTTCATAATGTTGCCAAACAAAGACTCAACAAACTTACCTGCGACTCCCTGTCTCTGCCAGTCTGTCCCTGCCCATCTGTGCCCTCTGTTGCCTGATCTGCCTAATAACATCATTGTGAAACATTTTCATTAGCATTTCACTTCTTTCTAATTAACATTTTTTCAACTAGTCTTAGGCTACTAGAGTTCTTGCTTTGCGTTTTGGTGTACTGAAAAATACTTTTTACTTTTTTCTGACATTTTTCTACCTGGCAGGCTGGCTAGCTGCACACACACACAGTGTGTAGGTTATTTACAGTAGGAGATGGGCTTCTATCATCTTATCTTATATCATTCTATATGGGCTTTGATCTAAAAGGTAGCTAGCAAATGTGAAACGGATTGCAGTGACAAGAGTTGACAGCTGTATGAGTTTACCATTTACACAACATATGCTGCAACCTTTTGTCATTTTAATATAGTTTGTTTCATATTGGCTGGCTTCCATCAATAGTTGAATTTGCAAAGCTAGCGAGCACAAATTCCGTTTCTGTGGTGTTTGCTATAATCTTTGCTATCGTCAGTTTACTCCAAGATCGGCACACGTGCTTCAAAGTCCCATAGCGACAATTTAGCTTTTGTTACGAGACCATTAAAGATATTTAAGACAATGGTAGAAGATAGTGTAGTTCTGTTCAGTTGGGAGTTCAGTTTATCGCAGGAACTTTGAAGCACTACAGCTACATGCTGATCTTGGAATAAACTGATGATGGCAAAGATTCCATCTTTGACGACGCCACAAATGGAATAGGTACTAGCTAGCTTAATAGTAAATGTTTGCCGGCTAGCTCTGCAAATTCAGCTTGTGTGTGTAAACCCTAACAACATAAAAAACAACAACGTTGCTATGGCGCGATTGACTGGATTAGTTACGTGCATTGAGTGCCTTTCGGACAGTAGATACGAACCCTCTTACCTGCCAGATAAGGTACTGGCAGTGGTCAAACCATTGTGAGGCAATGGGCGGGGGATCGCAATCTTTTGAAACTTAACGTGCTATTAAGTGTCTATAATCAGCACAAGTGCTTTCATTGCGTATTATTAATATTATTGAAATTACATAGTTTTGTTTACAGTGATATTGGGGGGACAAATCATTTTTTTCCCAGGATGGGAGGGTCGTGTCCCCTCCTTCTCCCCCTGGGATTTCCGCCTATGTGTGAGGGCACTGAAACACCGGCAATTCGAGTTGCTGGAGGAATACCAGACAGAATAAGGCGACTTGATATTTCACAGTGAGGCGAGATGGCGGTCTCGTGGCAGAGTTTGAAAGATTTCCTCTCTTCCCTCATCCGTGTATTTGTTGCAAGGAGAGAGAGGAGCCAGAGCTGGATAATCCACAGTGGATATTAACACACAGTGGCCTTTTTTAACTGACGCCACCTGAACACGGTGAATCTCCAGCTCCAAGCAAAAGCTAAACTTCTGGCAAAATGCTGTGTGTGGTCACAGCATTTCAAAATAAAAATCACCACTGTTCATACCAGACAGTTTGTTAATTTATCAAAACTCCGAGCAGTGACCACATCCAACCCAGACATACTGCAACATTTTTGCGTGTGTTGGAAGAGCTGAAGTTTGAGTCATGATTCAAGGATATCATGGAGTACCCCTTTCATGTGCCAGTGTTATCTCTGACCCCAGTCATCACAGCCCTCTGTCCTGACCGTGCTGGAATATTTGCTGCAGGCAAATGACACATTGCAAGGTGAACTAAGATCAGGTGTTATCCATTTCTGGAGCCTTGTGTCAGGCAGAGTATCCACTTCTGAAGCAGTGTGTGCAAAAGGTGACATTTTTTTTGTCAGCACTCATTCATGTGAAGCAACATTTTCAACAAAGAACATTGTGAAACAAACACAGAGAAACAGACTGACCAATGCACACCTGTATTGCGTCACAAGGATAGCAACAGACTATAAAATTTAGAATGAATTCAGTCAAGGGGCAAGAAGGGACATTTTCACTCATCCAACTACGGAGGTAACACTTAATATGGGTCATATACATGTGATGTAGCCTATTTGATGTGTGTATGTATATATTTGTGATGTGCTGTACATCAAATCAGTTGCATGTGCTCTATTGCTCTGATTTTGCTCTGAATTGATATTGTAAGAAAAAGTACATGATTGTCTCAATCGAAAATGTCCCCCTTACAAAATTGTGAGTAACACTGTTATATGCTGTTTAATCGTCGTCTGTGATCAGGCCTTCGTTGGAGTTGCAGTCGTGGGTGAACAGGGAGTACAGGAGAGGACTAAGCACGCACCCCTAAGGGGTTGAAGGTCAGCATGGCAGATGTGTTGCCCCCAGGACCACATTCAGTCCCAGGGTCCTTAGTTAGTGATGAGCTTGGAGGGCAGTATAGTGTTGAACACTGAGCTGTAGTCAATGACCAGCATTCTCACATAGGTGTTACTTTTGACTAGGTGGGAAAGTTGAATGTTAACGCGTTTAAAGGTCTTACATGGGCTACGGAGAGTGTGATCAAACTTGTCACCTGGAACAGCTAGTTCATTGCATGGTTCAGTATTGCTTGCCTCGAAGTGAGCATAGAAGGTAGGCTCGCGTCACTGGACAGCTCATGGCTGGGTTTCACTTTGTAATCCCTGATAATTTGCAAGTCGACAAGCGTCAGAGCCGGTGAATTAGGATTATCTTAGTCCTGTCTTGACTGTTTGATGGTTCGTCGTAGGGCGTAGTGGGATTTCTTATAAGCGTCTAGATTAGTGTCCCGCACCATGAAAGCAGCAGCTCTAGCCTTTAGCTCAGTTGATGTTGCCTGTAATCCATGGCTTCTGGTTAGGATCTGTACATACGGTCACTGGGGACGATGTTGTCGATGCACTTACTAATGAAGCCGGTGGCTGATGTGGTATACTCCTCAATGCCATCGGAGAAATCCCAGAAAATCTTCCAGTCTGTGCTAGCGAAACAGTCCTGCAGCTTAGTATCCGCTTCATCGGACCACTTCCGATGAGTTTTTGCTTGTAAACTGGAATGAGTAGGATAGTTCTGGTGAGATTTGCTAAATGGTTGGTAAGGGAGAGCTTGTGCACGTCTGTGTGTGGAGTAGCTGAGTCCACCCCCCCCCCAGTTGCACGTGACATGCTCGAAGAAATTAGGTCAAACAGATCAGTTTTCCTGCATTAAAGTCCCCGGCCACTTGGAGCACCGCCTCTTGATCAGCATTTTCCTGTTTGCTTATGGCCGTTTTCAGCTTGTTGAGTGCGGTCTTAGTGCCAGTAGCAGTTTGTGGTCGTAAATAGACAGCTACAAAGAATATATACACTGAACAAAAATATAAACTGTTGGTCCTATGTTTCATGAGCTGAAATAAATTATCCCAGAAATTTTCCATATCCAAACAGCTTATTTCTCTTAAATTTTGTGCACAAATCCCTGTTAGTAAGCATTTCTCCTTTGTCAAACCATCCACGTGACAGGTGTGGCATATCAAGAAGCTGATTAAACAGCATAATTACACAGGTGCACCTTGTGCTGGGGACAAAAGGCCACTAAAATGTGCCGTTTTGTTACACAACACAATGCCACATATGTCTCGTTTTGAGGGAGCATGCAATTGGCATGGTGACTGCAGGAATGTCCATGTGTGTGTGTCGTGTGCAATTCTCTTTATTTATAAAGAGACACAGACCACCCCCCCCTGGTCTTACCGGAAGCTGCTGTTCTGTCTTCCCGATGCACGGAAAATCCAGCTAACTGTATATTATCCATGTCCTTGTTCAGCTACGACTCTAAAAACTATATCCTATGTTTCACAATGTCCTGTTGATAGTCTCGAACGGGGCTCATCCAGTTTATTCTCCAGCGATTGCATGTTCGCAAGTAGAGTAAAGGCGGATTATACACTCGTCGACGCAGTCTCATCAGGAATCTGACTCGCCAACCCCTGGAACCCCTCTAATTACGAATGATGGGGATTTTGGCTTGGTCCAGGAAGAACAATATATCCTTTGTGTCTGACTCCTTAAAGAAAAATTATTGTCCAGATCGAGCTGTGTAATTGCTGTTCTGAGCTAAAAGAAGCTCTTTTCGGTCATAGGAAACGATAGCGGAAACATTACGTACAAAAAAAGTTACATGCAAATGCACAATTGGTCAGGAGCCTGTAAAACGGCAGCCATCGCCCTATGGCAACCGTCTCTTTTAGTAAGTGTATATTGATTATAACACACTGTCGTGTTCATGCAGAATAGGGTGAGATGTATACTAAAGAGAGTCATAATGAGAAAAATGTCTTACTCACAGTTCAGACGCCAAACTTATGGCGAGTTAAACTGAATAGAAATTAAGATGAGACAAGGACATCCCTACCGACCAAGCCCTCCCTAACCCGGACGACGCTAGGCCAATTGTGCGTCGCCCCACGGACCTCCCGGTCGCGGCCGGTTACAACAGAGCCTGGGCACGAACCCAGGGACTCTGATGGCACAGCTGGCGATTCAGTACAGCGCCCTTAACCACTGCGCCACCCGGGAGGCCACTTGATGGTTTCAGACGGCACTCTATCCCCACCCTTCCAAAGACAGTGACATTTTTTGTTCGGTGGGTGATGGGTGTTTGAACAAGGGCTTAGAATGAAAAGTTACTTTGTGTTTATTAAACATAAACAAGATTTAAATACACCATATGTAACCCACACATATACAGGTCTCAACTACAAATCTCCATGATACACTGCATTCCCTTTCTCATTGTCTTTGGGGGAAAACCTTAGCTGAATGGAGGTAATGGAATAGGCATTTGTGAACATCATATACAATGCCTTCGTAAAATATTCAGACCCCTTGACCTTTTCCACATTACAGCCTTATTATAACATTTATTCAATTGTATTTTTCCCTCAATCTACACACAATACCCCATAATGACAAAGCAAAAACAGTTCAAACATTTTTGCTGAGCACCTTTGGCAGCAATTACATCCGAGTCTACTTGGGTATGACACTACAAGCTTGGCACACACCTGTATTTGGGGAGTTTCTCCCATTCTTTGCAGACCCTCAAGCGCTGTCAGGTTGTATGGGGAGCGTCGCTGCACAGCTATTTTAAGGTCTCTCCAGAGATGTTTGATCAGGTTCAAGTCCGGGCTCTGGCTGGACCACCCTAGGACATTCAGAGACTTGTCCTGAAGCCACTCCTGCTTTGTCTTGGCTGTGTGCTTATGGTTGTTGTCCTGTTGGAAGGTGAACCTTCACCCCAGTCTGAGGGCGCTCAGGCCCTGGAGCAGGTTTTCATCAAGAATCTCTTTGTACTCTGCTCCATTCATCTTTCTCCAAGTCCCTGCCGCTGAAAAACATCCCCACAGCATGATGCTGCCACCATCATGCTTCCCCGTAGGGATGGTGCCAGGTTACCTCCAGATGTGGCATTCAGGCCAAAGAGTTCAATATTGATTTCATTACATCTCCACACAGGAACTCTAGAGCTCTGGCAAGAGTGACCATAGGATTCTTGGTCACCTCCCACTTCCCCGATTGCTCTAGGAAGAGTTGTGGTGGTTCCAAACTTCTTCCATTTAAGAATAATGGAGGCCACTGTTGTTGGGAACCTTCAACGCTGCAAACATTTTTTGATACCCTTCCACAGATCTGTACCTCGACACAATGCTGTCTCTGAGCTCTACGGACAATTCCTTCGAACTCGTGGCTTGGTTTTTGCTCTGACATACACTGTCAACTGTGGGACCTTACATAGACAGGTGTGTACCTTTCCAAATCATGTCCAATCAATTGAATTTACCGCAGGTATACTCCAATTAAATTGTAGGCACGTCAAGGCTGATCAATGGAAACACGATGCACCTGAGTTCAATTTCAAGTCTCATAGCAAAGGTTCTGAATACTTAAATAAGTTATTTTTGTTCTTTATTTTTTAATACATTTGCAAAAATTTCTAAAAACCTGTTGTCATTATGGGGTATTGTGTGTAGATGGAGGATTTTTATTTTTTAATTTTTTTTATTTTTTTTAGAATAAGGCTGTAACACAACAAAAATGTGGAAAAAGGGGTCTGAGTACTTTGAAGGCACTGTAGCCTACATAGTACAAACACAATATATAACAGACTTCTTAGGCTTACATATATGCCTTATATATCACACAATGTCTGGCTGTAATATTCTACCCAGGAACATTTAAACACTGAAATCTGTTATTCTTGTTATTCCAAATGCATCTATGGATCCATTCTGCTGACAATGAAAATGAATGGTCTTTAATGCAAGATTTGATCTAAACGTCAGAAGCTGTCGAATAGAATAGTTACTTTCTATGTTATAGAGTGGAATGGTTTTTCTGCTGGTGTATCCTGAGGTAGCTCCTCTCTGAGAACATCTTCCCGCAGTCCGTACAGGCGAACGGCCTCTCTCCCGTGTGGACCTTCAAGTGCCTCTTCAGATGGTGCTGGTGGGAGAACCTCTTCTCACACTGGGGGCAGCTGAAGGGTTTCTCCCCTGTGTGGACCCTCTGGTGCCTCTTTAGGGTGCCTGCCTCCGCAAAGCGCATGTGACATTGTGTGCAGCTGAAGGGCTTCTCCCCTGTGTGGACCCTCTGGTGGATCTCCACCTTCTGGGGGCAGCTGAAGCCTTTGTTACAGAAAATGCAGAGGAACCGTTTTTCTTTACTATTACCCGATGTTGCCCCCCCTCCCTGAACCTGGGCTCGAGCACTGTCGTTTGAGTTCAATACCTGATCGAAAAGGATGCGGCCGTTTGAATCGGAAGGCCCCATCGACGTGGACACTGGGTTGCGATCCCTGAACATGTGTAAAGGGGAGTGGGTCGCAACATTTGGATTTGTCTCGAAGCTTTCCCTGTAGTCTAAGAAATCTCTGCCCTGTGAGTGTCCGTCTCCAAGGTGATGATCTGCATTCCATGTGGGAGGAACGTCACCCTCCACTTTCACAACCACCTCATCTACAACCAGACCCTCCCCTTTCTTATCAAGGAACCCTTCAGAGTATACACTACTACTGTACCGGTTCCAGTTCCCTCTAGACAGATCAGTCTGGGTCTCTAAACCCAAGGGCATGTTGACATGTTCCGTCTCTGTAGTGTAAGAACAAGACAGATCATCACCACCAGTGTCTAACGTATCACCATCTCCAAGGGAATTAACAGTCCCCTGGCTCTGGTGAAATACCGGTAAATACTCTGAGCCTGAAGCAGGAGGAGAGCCCAGTGGCCCCATTCTCTCTGAGTCTGATCTGTGGTCAGATCCTGTGCGTAAGAGCCTTTGTGTTACAGTTAAAGTCTCGGTGTCTGTCTCTGACTTGAGGACGGCCTTCGATGTTCCACTGACCTCCGTAATGCTGAGTCGGGGCTGGGGCGTGGTGGCGAGGTCGTCCGTAGCTACAGGAGGCACCACTCCAGCCGCTGCTCCAGTCTGGATGTCTCTGCTGTGTTGTGGGTCGTCTCCTTCAGTCCTCTCCTGCTTGACCAGAGACAATCCTCCAGGACCTGCAGCCTCTGCAGACTGACAAGAAGAGAGGAGGTTATTACAGGTACATGAGTAGAAATGGATAACAATGTCGTAAGGATGTCTCACAAGCTCCCCTATGGCAAATAAATTACGATGTACATCAGTTGAGGCTACTGAGGGGAGGACGGCTCATAATAATGGCTGGAATGGAGCAAATAGAATGGCATCAAACACATGATCAATAACATTCCACTACAGCCATTACCATGAGCCCGTCCTCCCCAATTAAGGTGCCACCAACCTCCTGTGATGTACATGTAAGTAGGGATGTGACAATACTGAAACTATGCCATGACGACTGTGCCATAATGGGAAAAAACTTTATTACAAATTACTTTTTATTTTAGTTTACAAAAATGTGACCAGACAAGAATTCCATGAGGCTAATTTAATTTGACATGAAGCTCTTTTTTTCATCAGTTTTGTCCAGTTTTGGCGCCTGAGTGCTGTACTCAGATTATTGCATGGTGTGCTTTTTCCGTAAATCTTTTTTGAAATCTGACACAGCGGTTGCATTAAGGAGAAGTTTATCTATAATTCATGCATAACACTTGTATCTTTTTATCAATGTTTATAAATTGATGTGGCGCTCTGCAAAATCACCAGATGTTTTGGAAGCAAAACATTACTGAACATAACGCGCCAATGTAAACAGATTTTTTGATATAAATATGAACTTTATTGAACAAAACATACATGTATTGTGTAACATGAAGTCCTTAGTGTCATCTGATGAAGATGATCAAAGGTTAGTGATTCATTTTCTCTCTATTTCTGCTTTTTGTGACTCCTCTCTTTGGCTGAAAAAATGCCTGTGTTTTTCTGTGACTAGGTGCTGACCTAACAATGGCATGGTATGCTTTCTGAAATCGGACACTGGTGGGATTAACAAGTTTATCTTTAAAATGGTGAATAATACTTGTATGTTTGAGGAATTTTAATTATGAGACATCTGTTTGAATTTGGTACCCTGCACTTTCACTGGCTGTTGTCATATTGATCCCGTTAACGGGATTTCAGCCGTAAGAAGTTGAACACCCAAGCTTGTTCAATGAACAATAAACAATTAATGAACATGCACCTGTGGAATGGTCGTTAAGACACTAATAGCTTGCAGACGGTAGGCAATTAAGGTCACAATTATGAAAACATAGGACACCAAAGAGGCCTTTCTACTGACTCTGAAAAACACCAAAAGAAAGATGCCCAGGGTCCCTGATTATCTGTGTGAATGTGCCTTAGGCATGCTGCAAGGAGGCATGAGGACTGCAGATGTGGCCAGGGCAATAAATTGCAGATGCCTAAGACAGCTCTACAGGGAGATAAGGCGGACAGCTGATCGTCCTCGCAGTGGCAGACCACGTGTAACAACACCTGCACAGGTTCGGTACATCACACCCGCGGGACAGGTACAGGATGGCAACAACAACTGCCCGTGTTACTCCAGGAATGCACAATCCGTCGATCAGTGCTAAGACTGTCCGTAATAGGCTGAGAGAGGCTGGACTGAGGGCTTGTTGGCCTGTTGTAAGGCAGGTTCTCACCAGACATCACCGGCAACAACGTCACCTATGGGCACAAACCCACGGACGCTGGACCAGACAGGAATGGCAAAAAGTGCTCTTCACTGACGAGTCGCGGTTTTGTCTCACCAGGGGTGATGGTCGGATTTGCGTTTATCGTTGAAGGAATGAGCGTTACACCGAGGCCTGTACTCTGCAGCAGGATCGATTTGGAGGTGGAGGGTCTGGGGCGGTGTGTCACAGCATCATCGGACTGGGCTTGTTGTCATTGCAGGCAATCTCAGCGCTGTGCATTACAGGGAAGACATCCTCCTCCCTCATGTGGTACCCTTCCTGCAGGCTCATCCTGACATGACCCTCCAGCATGACAATGCCACCAGCTATACTGCTCTTTCTGTGTGTGATTTTCTGCAAGACAGGAATGTCAGTGACCCACAGCTCCACTAAAACCATTGACAACTGCGTGCCATTTAAGGGATTGTTAAATAAATGTTATAACTGTTTGGTTTTAATATCATCACCTCTTGAAGACTAAAACAAAATATAAAATAGGTGACAAAATTAAAGGTGCTTCACATGAATCTCCCCCATGTGGAAGCTAGATGAATTGCAAGAGCACTGGGCTACATTCAAAACAATCTCTCCCCTCCCCCGCATCCCATTTCCACATAACATGGAGACGGCTTGAGCCTTTTGGTTTTAGTCAACCAGATGTAAAAACTACATTTTTTGTAATTTTAACTTGATGGTACAATGATTCCCTACACTATTCAGTGCTTTTTTTTTACCCCACATTGAATGAAGTGTAGAATTTTAGCAAACAGGAGAGAGCGAGTTTCAGTGGTTTCTACATTGGATGATTGCGCTGGTTTCCAATAAATAGCACAGCCAAAGTCAAGACAGCTTTCCCATTTTGTTGTCAAATATAAATTCTGCCTTTTAGACTGCGATTTCGTATATGCTCAAATTGCTTTTTTTGTTACACAATGCACATTACCTTAACACTGGCCTGTGAGGATACCAGTATAGCAATATTTTTCCCAAGGGAAAAATTAAAACACCAAGCAGACTAAACTCTTTGGTCCTTTAAAAACCTGCTGTATGTAAAATATTGTCTCTTATAGCTAGAAAAATAAATAGATATGACTGGATGACAACTTAATTATGTTTGTTTCCAAATATGTGTGCTGTTTTCCTAAATAAGTTAAATACTATAGAGTATCACGATACTGGTAACGCTACCAGTATCGTGATACTCATTAGTATTTAACTTATTTAAGAAAACAGCACACATTTTTGGAAACAAACATAATTAAGTTGTAGGCAAAAAATTGTTGAGGGGAGCCTTTCTGAAATAAACTGGGAGCATTTTATGTACTGTAATCTAACCTCTATTACGATTACATGCTGGGTTGCGGTTCCACTCTCCTCATCAACAGTGATTGGTTGGTCATCTCTCCATGTATTGTGTTCCGCTGGCTTCACAATGCTCCTGTAGCCTCCAGTGAGATTTCCTTCACCTAAGAGAGTGATTGGGGGAAAGAGAAGGTACATTATTGACAGTTTTGACACGGTCTAGAATTGGCAAGAATGTAAGGTAAAGTTTCACATAATTTCTTAATATACTACTTATAGATCGATTGTTATGTTCGAGGCATCTTGTATTCAATGAGTAAATCAAGAAACTTGATAGTGTCTTTCTGCAAGTTAGTTAAGTAATGTGATTCTATCCAAAAACGGACTAAGACCCAATTCTGGTTAACACATCTAAAGTCACATGTGGAGATGTGAACGGCGCGACAGGCCTTCTGCAAAATGTACCTCTTGCCATTCCTCTGTATCGGTCGAGGGACTTGATACTTCTGGGGAAACTGGCGAGGACGCGGTCTGGCGTTGTCCTCTCTGCACGCTCCCGTGCCACCTTCAGTTCCAGTAGCTGTAGTTTCCTCCGCAATGCCCTGTTTTCTTTCTGGCTTTGAGTTATTTCCAAACGAAACACTGCATAGTCGTCGTCTACAAGTTTGCAGACCTCTACCACGGCGGCATTCGCTAGAACCTCCATAATGGAGGCTATTTGAGTGTGAAAAACCATACAGTTAGCCATTGTTAGCTAAGATTAGCAGCTAGCTAATGTTACCTTGATAAAATATCAACCAAGTCCCGTCTCCAACGCGACTTAGGCTACCTGGGATAATTATGTTATAATGTGCAGTTAAGAGTCATATTTTGAGTTCCAATGTGTAAATAAACGTCTAAATAACAACAATAAAAACGCTAACATGGAAGTTGTTCATGGTCACTTCCGTTTAAACTTATTCTTCACTGATTCTGAAATGGCGGTTGCAAACCAAAATTTAGTGATGCCTTACCGCCACCAACTGGACTGGAGTGTGGAACAGAGACAGGGAATGTCTCAAATTTAACTTTACCCAATTAAACTCGGCCTTCGTCTTAAGGAAATGGAATACATCATTCAAATACAATATCACCTTAAGGGTTTCATAACAATTAAATTAAACTTGGCTCTTCAATACCATTATTCCTAATAACAAATAGTCCCTTTCCCTCCAATACCGATGGCACTGAAATATAATTTGGTCCACTGTCTCAATCTCCTCCTGGCAGTGATCACACTTCCCAGTTGGATGTTTGTGCTGTTGAGTCTCATGAGTCCCAGTCTCAGCCTTGTGATTACGTTTCCCTCTCGAGCCGAGGAACTCCCTGCCCTCACGTTTTCCTGGATCTTATACAGGTGTCTTCCCTTTCCGTCCCTATTCCACAACTCTTTCCATTTTTTTTACCACTGCTTTTATTAATCCCTGGCCTCTGCTTTACTGAAGAGAAAGGATAATATTGGTTGGCATCTTCACTTTTGTCAGGTTTAATTTCTGAGAGTTCACCATTTGTCGACTGCTCAGGGTTTTCAATTTTATTTGATTTAAAAACAGTCTAAATTCCAATGAATTGGGTGTTGTTGGGATTGTGTGCTGTGTTATAGGCTAGGTACCTCTCGTTGTGAAAGCCCACCCTGACCCTGTCTGTATTTGTGGGGTAGCCCTGAGGTAACTGAGGAAGGCTAGACCCAGGTCTAAGCCCTTATATGAACCCAGTCACTAGGCATTAGATGAGATCCCGAAGGAGAATACAGACTTGCTGACAGACTCCCACCAGTCTGTCTAAAGGCTGAAGCCCAGGGTGACCTGCCCTGTTCATCATGGATTCTGTGGTGTTTGTATCATAGGAACAGGAGGGTCTATCTCTATCAGCCCCAGGTCCTGCTCCATCCCAAGACTGAGACTGAAGAGAAGGATCTGTGCTGCAAACTGGAACCCAGACTGGATCCTCTAGGTGAATGGGGGGGGGGGGGGTTCTGTGCATATTTGTAAACAACAGATGGTGCACGAAATCTTAGGAAATCTAGATTTTGCACGCCTGAAATAGAGTATCTTACGATAAACTGTAGACCACACTATTTGCCAAGAGAGTTATTTATGCACATTTTTCATGGCTGATTATTTACCCCACAGACTGGCTGGCACTAAGACTGCACTCAGTCAGCTGTATAAGGAAATAAGAAAACAGGAAACCGCTCACCCAGAGGCGGCGCTCCTAGTGGCCGGGGAATTTAATGCAGGGAAACTTAAATCAGTTTTACCTCATTTCTATCAACATGTTAAATGCACAACCAGAGGGTAAAAAATACGATGGCACCACATCAGTCACTGGCTTTATCAATAAGTGCATCGAGGACGTCATCCCCACAGTGTCTGTACGTACATACTCCAACCAGAAGCCATGGGTTACAGGCAACATTCGCACTGAGCTAAAGGGTAGAGCTGCCGCTTTCAAGGTGCGGGACTCTAACCCGGACTCTTGTAAAAAATCCTGCTATGCCCTCCAACAAACCATCAAACTGGCAAAGCGCCAATACAGATTGAATCCTACTACACCGGCTCCAACACTCGTCTTATGTGGCAGGGCTTGCAAACTATTACAGACTACAAAAGGGAAGCACAGCCGCGAGCTGCCCACTGACACGAGCCTATCAGATGAGCTAAATGACTTTGAGGCAAGCAACACTGAGGCATGCATGAGAGAGCATCAGCTGTTCCGGACGACTGTGTGATCACACGCTCGCTGTAGCTCTCCATAGCCGATCCTCAACACTGGAGCCCCTCAGGGGTGTGTGCTCAGTCCCCTCCTGTACTCCCTATTCACCCACGACTGCGTGGCCAGGCACAACTCCAACACCATCATTAAGTTTGCAGATGACACAACAGTGGTAGGCCTGATCACTGACAACAAATATACAGCCTATAGGGAGGAGGTGCCAGAATAACAACCTATCCCTCAACATAATCAAGACAACGGCGATGATTGTGGACTACAGGAAAAGGAGGACCGGGCATGCACGCATTCTCATCGACAGAGCTGCAGTGGAGCAGGTTGAGAGCTTCAAGTTCCTTGGTGTCCACATCACCAACAAACTAGAATGGTCCAAACACACCAAGACAGTTGAGAAGAGGGCATGACAAAGCCTATTCCCCCTCAGGAAACTAAAAAAGATTTGGCATGGGTCCCGAGATACTCAAAAGGTTCATCACTGCCTGGTACGGCAACTACTAGGTCTCTGACCGCAAGGCACTACAGAGGGTAGTGTGTACAATCCAGTACATCACCAGGTGTTGTCAGAAGAAGGCCCTTTATATGAATATATATATAAAAATATAAATAATGGTGTGTGTGTACATTGCATTGGTAAAGTATTCAGACCCCTTCCCCTTTTCCACATTTTGTTAAGTTACAGCCTTATTCTAAAACTGATTAAATACAATTTTTACCTCAATCTACAAACAACACCCCATAATGACAAAGTGAACAGATTTTTAGAAATGTTTGCCAATTTATTCAAAATAAAAACAGATACCTTATTTACATAACTATTCAAACTCTTTGCTATGAGACTCAAAATTGAGCCTGGTGCATCTTGTTTCCATTGATCACCCTTGAGATGTTTATACAACTTGATTCGAGTCCACCTGTGGTAAATTCAATTGATTGGACATGATTTGGAAAGGCACGTCTATATAAATGTCCAATATTTGTCAATGCATGTCAGAGCAAAAACCAAGCCATGAAGTCGAAGGAATTGTCCGGACAGCTCAGAGACAGGGTTGTATCGAGGCACAGATCTGGGGAAGGGTACCAAAACATTTTTTCAGAAATGAAGATACCCCAAGAACACAGTGGCCGCCATCATTCTTAAATGGAAGAAGTTTGGAACCACCAAGACTCTTCCTAGAGCTGGCCGCCTGGCCAAACTGAGCAATCGGGGGAGACGGGACTTGGTCAGGGAGGTGACCAAGAACCTTGATGGTCACTCTGACAGAGCTCCAGAGTTCCTCTGTGGAGATGGGAGAACCTTCCAGAAGGACAACCATTTTTGCAGCACTCCACCAATCACGTTTTTATGGTAAAGTGGCCAGACGGAAGCCACTCCTCAGTAAAAGGCACATGACAGCTTGGGATGTTGAGGTGACCGTATTACCGCCACACCGATCACGAGTCATGAAGGCAGTCAAATTCCACGTGACTGTTTGGTTAGGGTAAATAAGCTTCTCTATGCTCTGATGCTGCTGATGGTCATTAGTAGCCTCCCAAACTTGCTAGGGGGCGTATGCCTTATGGCTAACGAGACGTGGTGTGATCACAGAAACATACAGGAACTCAAATCCTTCTGTTCACCTGATTTAGAATTCCTCACAATCAAATGTCGACCGCATTATCTACCAAGAGAATTCTCTTCAATTATAATCACAGCCGTATATATTCCCCCCAAGCAGACACATCGATGGTTCTGAAGGAACTTTATTTGACTCTTTGCAAACTGGAATCCATACATCCTGAGGCTGCATTCATTGTAGCTGGGGATTTTAACAAGGCTAATCTGAAAACAAGACTCCCTAAATTGTATCAGCATATCGATTGCGCTACCAGGGCTGGCAAAACCTTGGATCATTGTTATTCTAACTTCCGCGACGGCCCTGCCCCGCCCTCCTTTCGGAAAAGCTGACCACGACTCCATTTTGCTGATCCCTGCCTACAGACAGAAACGAAAACAAGAAGCTCCCACGCTGAGGTCTGTCCAACGCTGGTCCGACCAAGCTGATTCCACACTCCAAGACTGCTTCCATCACGTAGACTGGGATATGTTTCGTATTGCGTCAGACAACAACATTGACGAATACGCTGATTCGGTGTGCGAGTTCATTAGAACGTGCGTTGAAGATGTCGTTCCCATAGCAACGATTAAAACATTCCCAAACCAGAAACTGTGGATTGATGGCAGCATTCGTGTGAAACTGAAAGCGCGAACCACTGATTTTAATCAGGGCAAGGTGACTGGTAAGGCTGCAGGCCCAGACGGCATCCCCAGCCCCGCCCTCAGAGCATGCGCAGACCAGCTGGCTGGTGTGTTTACGGACATATTCAATCAATCCCTATACCAGTCTGCTGTTCCCACATGCTTCAAGAGGGCCACCATTGTTCCTGTTCCCATAAAAGCTAAGGTAACTGAGCTAAACGACTACCGCCCCGTAGCACTCACTTCCGTCATCATGAAGTGCTTTGAGAGACTAGTCAAGGACCATATTACCTCCACCCTACCTGACACCCTAGACCCACTCCAATTTGCTTACCGCCCAAATAGGTCCACAGACAATGCAATCACAACCACACTGCACACTGCCCTAACCCATCTCGACAGGAGGAATACCTATGTGAGAATGCTGTTCATCGACTACAGCTCGGCATTTAACACCATAGTACCCTCCAAGCTCGTCATCAAGCTCGAGACCCTGGGTCTCGACCCCGCCCTGTGCAACTGGGTACTGGACTTCCTGACGGGCCGCCCCCAGGTGGTGAGGGTAGGCAACAACATCTCCACCCCGCTGATCCTCAACACTGGGGCCCCACAAGGGTGCGTTCTGAGCCCTCTCCTGTACTCCCTGTTCACCCACGACTGCGTGGCCACGCACGCCTCCAACTCAATCATCAAGTTTGCGGACGACACAACAGTGGTAGGCTTGATTACCAACAACGACGAGACGGCATACAGGAACGAGGTGAGGGCCCTCAGAGTGTGGTGTCAGGAAAATAACCTCACACTCAACGTCAACAAAACTAAGGAGATGATTGTGGACTTCAGGAAACAGCAGAGGGAACACCCCCCTATCCACATTGATGGAACAGTAGTGGAGAGGGGAGTAAGTTTTAAGTTCCTCTGCATACACATCACAGACAAACTGATCCACTCACACAGACAGCATCGTGAAGAAGGCGCAGTAGCGCCTCTTCAACCTCAGGAGGCTGAAGAAATTCGGCTTGTCACCAAAAGCACTCACAAACTTCTACAGGTGCACAATCAAGAGCATCCTGGCAGGCTGTATCACCGCCTGGTACGGCAACTGCTCCGCCCACAACCGTAAGGCTCTCCAGAGGGTAGTGAGGTCTGCACAACGCATCACCAGGGGCAAACTACCTGCCCTCCAGGACACCTACACCACCCGATGTTACAGGAAGGCCATAAAGATCATCAAGGACAACAACCACCCGAGCCACTGCCTGTTCACCCCGCTATCATCGAGAAGGCGAGGTCAGTACAGGTGCATCAAAGCTGGGACCGAGAGACTGAAAAACAGCTTCTATCTCAAGGCCATCAGACTGTTAAACAGCAACCACTAACATTGAGTGGCTGCTGCCAACACACTGACTCAACTCCAGCCACTTTAACCTCTTGGAACTCTAGGGGCAGTATTTCATTTTTGGATTAAAAAAACGTTCCCGTTTTAAACAAGATATTTTGTCACAAAAAGATGGTCGACTATGCATATAATTGACAGCTTTGGAAAGAAAACACTGATGTTTCCAAAACTGTAAAGATATTATCTGTGAGTGCCACAGAACTGATGCTACAGGCGAAACCAAGATGAAACTTCAAACAGGAAATGAGCAACATTTTTGAAGCGCTGTTTTCCAACGTCTCCTTATATGGCTGTGAATGCGCCCTGAACGAGCCTACAATTTCTGCCGTTTCCCCAAGGTGTCTGCAGCATTGTGACGTATTTGTAGGCATATCATTGGAAGATTGACCATAAGAGACCACATTTACCAGGTGTCCGCCCGGTGTCCTGCGTCGAAATTGGTGCGCAAACTTCAGCTGCAAGTATTTTTCCATGTGATTGAGAGGAGAAAACAGACTTCCACGAACGATATATCAATGAAGAGATATGTGAAAAACACCTTGAGGATTGATTCTAAACAACGTTTGCCATGTTTCAGTCGATATTATGGAGGTAATTTGGAAAAGAGTTTGGCGTTTTGGTGACTGAATTTTCTGTTTTTTTTTGGTAGCAAAACGTGATGTACAAAACGGAGCGATTTCTCCTACACAAAGAATCTTTCAGGAAAAACTGAACATTTGCTATCTAACAGAGTCTCCTCATTGAAAACATCCGAAGTTCTTCAAAGGTAAATTATTTTATTTGAATGCTTTTCTTGTTTTTGTGAAAATGTTGCTGGTTGAATTCTAGGCTTATAGCTATGCTAGCTATCAATACTCTTACACAAATGCTTGTTTAGCTATAGTTCAATAGCATATTTTGAAAATCTGAGATGACAGTGTTGTTAACAAAAGTCTAAGCTTGAGAGCAAATATATTTATTTCATTTCCTTTGCGATTTTCATGAATAGTTAACGTTGCGTTATGCTAATGAGCTTGAGGCTATAAATAGGATCCCGGATACGGGATTGCTCGTCGCATGAAGTTAATAATGGGAATTGATGGGAAATGATGTAAAATATATCACTAGCCACTTTAAACAATGCTACCTAATGTAATGTTTACATACCCTACATTATTCATCTCATATGTATACGTATATACTGTACTCTATATCATCTGCTGCATCCTTATGTAATACATGTATCACTAGCCACTTTAACTATGCCACTTTGTTTACATACTCATCTCATATGTATATACTGTACTCGATACCATCTACTGTATCTTGCCTATGCTGCTCTGTACCATCACTCATTCATATATCTTTATGTACATATTCTTTATCCCCTTACACTTGTGTATAAGACAGTAGTTTTGGAATTGTTAGTTAGATTACTTGTTGGTTATTACCTCATTGTCGGAACTAGAAGCACAAGCATTTCGCTACACTCGCATTAACATCTGCTAACCATGTGTATGTGACAAATAAGATTTGATTTGATTTGCCTGGTACTTGTCGTGGAAATTTCCTCTATTTACCAAATCATGAGAGCAAACCACACACCAGTCAGAGTTATGCTTAATCTTCACCTTTAATAATAATTAAGCTTTTGCAATAGCATTTTGACTTTCAACAGTTCAGTATCTCTACTGAAAAGTTGAGAGTCCCCACATAATGGCAAATGGGATCCTTTATAGCAAAGATCCACCCCCCCTAGACGACATGACAAACCACAGGTCCCAGGAACTTACACAAAGAAAGACTTACTTCAGAGAGGAGTATCCCCCAACCAGACAGAGTTGGCTATAAATTATCGTTCAGTTTGGTCTCCTAAACAAAGCTCTTATTTCGTCCTTGGTACAAAATTGTACCAAGACATTACCCCCACCTATGATATATATCATATTGTCATTTAGATACAACCAATCCTGGACAAGCTCAGGGAGAGGAGAGTGGGGCTATAGGTTAAGATAGGGGCAACAAAAGAGGGAGCATAGAATGATTCCAGACACTGCCATCCTCCTCTTCCCGACGGGAAAAGTAGGGAGTGACTGGCACACAGACACAGTGGAGCAAAAGATATGTTTACACATGATTACACCTTGACCTCTCCCCTCTCTGCGGCCCAAGCAACTTAGTCTTGACATAGAACAGATACTGCAACCCCGCCACAGTATTATACAAAATTAACAGTCTGATGAGAAGTAACTTACAAACATACGATGAATATAAAACATCTTACCTATGTTACCAACCAATTCTGATTATTCCCCAACATACTCAGCACTCTATTGTACTTCTAATCCCTCTGACATCAATGCAAATGTGATCAATCAATCAAATGTATTTATAAAGCGATTTTTACATCAGCAGATGTCACAAAGTGCTATACAGAAACCCAGCCTAAAACCCCAAACAATGCAGATGTAAAAGCATGGTGGCTAGGAAAAACTCCCTGGAAAGACAGGAAACTAGGAACAAACCTAGAGAGGAACCAGGTTCTGAGGGGTGGCCAGTCCTCTTCTGGCTGTGCCGGGTGGATATTATAAGAGTACATGGCCATGTAAGGCCAGATTGTTCATAGATGACCAGCAGGGTCAAATAATAATCACAGTGGTTGTAGAGGGTGCAACAGGTCAGTACCTCAGGAGTAGATGTCAGTTGCCTTTTCATAGCGGAGCATTCAGAAGTCGAGACTGCAGGTGCGGTAAAAAGAGAGAGTTAAACAGCAGGTCCGAGACAGGGTAGCACGTCTGGTGAACAGGTCAGGGTTCCCTAGCCACAGGCAGAACCATTGAAACTGGAGCAGCAGCACAACCAGGTGGACTGGGGACAGCCAGGAGTCATCAGGCCAAGTATTCCTGAGGCATGATCCTAGGGCTCAGGTCCTTCAAGAGGAGAGGGAAAGAGGGAGAGAATTAGAGGGAGCATAGTTAAATTCACACAGGACACGAGGTAAGACAGACTGACCTTAGCCCCCCGGGACATAGACTATTGCAGCATAAATACTGGAGACTGAGACAGGGGTGGGTCGGGGGACACTGTGGCCCCGATACCCGCGGACAGAGCCAACCAGGCAGGATATAACCCCACCCACTTCGCCAACGCACAGCCCCCACAACACTAGAGGGATATCAACAGACCACCAATTTACTACCCTGAGACAAGGCGGAGTATAGCCCACGAAGATCTCCACCGCACGAGCCAGAGGGGGCGCAATCAAACACTTCATGGGAGCTGTCATGACGTTGGCCTCTTTGGGTATAGCAAGCCTCATTCCCCTCTCCCTGGCTCCCCCTCTTCTCCTTCAACTAGGCTGCTGTGGTCAGAGAGACGTCGTAAATTCCTGAGGATCTCCTCATGGACACACGGTATAGAGAGAGTAGGTTTCCTTGTAGCACAAAGGAATTTCTTCCACCTCAGAACTTGAGGTAAGAACAAATTTCATGTTCCGGAGAAAGTATAAAAGATTGGTGAAGATTCCAGCTACGAACTGGTCCGTTTGTCACAACTTGGGGAAGCTCATGGGAGACGGTGTGGCCACATTACCATAACGCTGTTTATATAATAGCCTCAGATATGAGGTTTACATCTAATTGTTGTATAAGATGTATGAGTGAGTATTATACTGTTTGTAAAATTGTGTAATATGATTTTGGACTGTTTAATGAAGAAAAACTCAAAAAGGGGATTGGAGTTAACTAAATCAGAGGACCACCCCTGAGCCCAGTTCGGGTCAGGCGTCCTGGGACAGGCCTTTTCAGCCTTCCGAATAAATCCCCCACTCGGGTTTTCGATCAGCAGACCGAGCTTACCTCGATTACGAGATGGCTAAAGGTTGCAGACCATGCTTTTCTCCATTAGGAGGGGACAAAGGTTGTAGACCATTGCTGAATCTTTTAACCATACCACGTGGTTAAATTCTTAGACTATCGATTCCGACAGAATAAGAACAAGTCTTTGATATGAATTACGAGTCTGCAGCTAGGAATTCAGTATCATTGAATGCGAAGAACGACAACCGCCGAAACACCCACTCTGTAACGAAAGGAATGAATGTCACTCTGAACTATCCACTAACTATAACCACAACAGAGAGAGCGAGAGAGAGAGATGGACAATTCTACAAAAGAAACAAACTTTTCACCAGCGATCAAAACGACACACTGAGCGTAAATATGTATATTGATTGCAATTGTTCCCGAATGAGTGAGTGTTCATGTGCAAAGGATTAGCATTTCAATTGTTATAATTAACCTTCAGTAGTGACTTCTTAGTCGACCCCCATTTCCCCTTTTGTCTAACAAGCCGCGAGGCCGGTTTAGCCCACTAGGGCACATTCCTCTATCATTTCTTGGAACCACATTTACCTTGTTTGACTGTTTGTTTATGCATTTCTGTGAATTACTTAGTTAGTAATAAATAAATGATTTAAGACAATTGATGTATGGATGACTCATAGTGAAGACTGGGTTTGTGCAGATAACCAACAATTTACAACGTTTTGAATGAGACTAACGTGAGGTAAAGTAAATAATTCATTAATCAGAAGACTATGGATCAGATATGAAAATATCTGAAAGGTTATATTAGGAAATTATAACCTTGTAATATACATAAGCAGTGCTTGAGTTTCAAGTTAGGGTTAGATAATTTTCAACATAAAAATGCACCTTTGTAAAACAGCGTTACATGCATAATAGCATTTTCGGTCACTTTTGATAATGGTGTTTTCCGCTAATGGAACATTCGCGCTTATAGCCTCCAGCCTCCTACCATGTGCGCATTGCTGCGCGTATAATGTGAGGAAACAGCCTAATAGGTTTATCAACATTTTAAGCTAAACGTTCTGATCTGTTGCGTCAGCCACATTGTGTAAAACATTTTTGTTGATGATAGTGGTTGTATTATTTTGTGATTTATCGCATCCCACAACTGTCCCAGACTGTTAGAAATGTTGAATAGAATAGGTCGACTTTTGTACTATGGGGGATAGTAGATTGACACAGGCTATTGCTTTTGCTGTTTGTTGGGCCTATTCATCTTTCTGTCTGACGAAAAGTAAAATGTGGATAGTTCTTCCAAAATCTTCAATATGCACCTCGCAGCTGCGTCCCGGATGTGTCTGTCTTCACTTGTAAACGTGAGAAAGACCTGATCACATGACCGTGAGCGAATGAGAGTGAGGGGATTCCGAGCACGCAGTACTCAGGGAGAAGGGCATAACCGCCAAAGGCCGCAAAAGACATGGATTTTTTTAGGGTGCATTACGGCCACACAAAGGAGATGCCACCGTAAAATTCTAGGCATGTTCAAGTGCTTGTCAAATTGTGAATGTGTGTACAGCCTGCGCAAAAAACAAACAAAGCAGAGCTCATGCCTTTCAAGTCACCTTTTTTTCACATCATTAGAGTCGCATCATGCAGCCTTACAATGTATTAAAAATCAAAACATATAGCCCAACATTTGTAGAACAACTAAAGCTACATTAATAACTATCAATGAATCATATGGGAATACGTATTTGTTAACCACTCAACGGAGAAAATATCCTTTCTACACTGCTCAAAAAAATAAAGGAAACACTAAAATAACACATCCTAGATCTGAATGAATGAAATATTATTATTAAATACTTTTTTCTTTACATAGTTGAATGTGCTGACAACAAAATCAAATGTATCAACCCATGGAGGTCTGGATTTGGAGTCACACTCAAAATTAAAGTGGAAAACCAACTACAGGCTGATCTAACTTTGATGTAATATCCTTAAAACAAGTCAAAATGAGGCTCAGTAGTGTGTGTGGCCTCCATGTGCCTGTATGACCTCCCTACAACACCTGGGCATGCTCCTGATGAGGTGGCGGATGGTCTCCTGAGGGATCTCCTCCCAGACCTGGGCTAAAACATCCGCCAACTCCTGGACAGTCTGTGGTGCAACGGACAGTCTGTTGGTGGATGGAGCGAGACATGATGTCCCAGATGTGCTCAATTGGAATCAGGTCTGGGGAACGGGCGGGCCAGTCCATAGCATCAATGCTTTCCTCTTGCAGGAACTGCTGACACTCCAGCCACATGAGGTCTAGGATTGTCTTGCATTAGGAGGAAACCCAGGGCCAACCGCACAAGCATATGGTCTCACAAGGGGTCTGAGGATCTCATCTCGGTAACTAATGGCAGTCAGGCTACCTCTGGCGAGCACATGGAGGGCTGTGCGGCCCCCCAAAGAAATGCCACCCCACACCATGACTGACCCACCGCCAAACCGGTCATTCTGGAGGATGTTGCAGGCAGCAGAACGTTCTCCACAGCGTCTCCAGACTGTCACGTCTGTCACATGTGCTCAGTGTGAACCTGCTTTCATCTGTGAAGAGCACAGGGCGCCAGTGGCGAATTTGCCAATCTTGGTGTTCTCTGCCAAAATGCCAAACGTCCTGCACGGTGTTGGGCTGTAAGCACAACCCCCACCTGTGGAAGTCGGGCCCTCATACCACCCTCATGGAGTCTGTTTCTGACCGTTTGAGCAGACACATGCACATTTGTGGCCTGCTGGGGGTCATTTTGCAGGGCTCTGGCGGTGCTCCTCCTGCTCCTCCTTGCACAAAGGCAGGACCACTACCTCCTACGGCCTCCTCCACATCTCCTGATGTACTGGCCTGTCTCCTGGTAGCGCCTCCATGCTCTGGACACTACGCTGACAGACACAGCAAACCTTCTTGCCACAGCTCGCATTGATGTGCCATCCTGGATGAGCTGCACTACCTGAACCACTTGTGTGGGTTGTAGACTCTGTCTCATGCTACCACTAGAGTGAAAACACCGCCAGCATTCAAAAGTGACCAAAACATCAGTCAGGAAGCATAGGAACTGAGAAGTGGTCTGTCGTCACCACCTGCAGAACCACTCCTTTATTGGGGGTGTCTTGCTAATTGCCTATAATTTCCACCTGTTGTCTATTCCATTTGCACAACAGCATGTGAAATTTATTGTCAATCAGTGTTGCTTCCTAAGTGGACAGTTTGATTTCACAGAAGTGTGATTGACTTGGAGTTACATTGTGTTGTTTAAGTGTTACCTTTATTTTTTTGAGCAGTGTATTTCATTCAGCTTGTTCAATTGTATTCTTCATACTATAAAATAATGCCATGGAATTCTAAGCAAATCTTTTCTGAGAAATGCAATAGTGTAGCCCACTGCCAAATGGCATAGCCAAATCAGGACCTAACATGAGAACAACTCAGAGTATGCTATTCTGTAATTCTGAAAGACTACATTTTCTTCATATCATGCTTCTTTAGACCTGTCTAAAATAAATAGATTTATTGTGAAGGTGTTGGCTTTATTACATGGATTTATTAGACTTTTTAAAATTTAGATGGTCCAAAAGGTCTGCATCAGTGGTTTGTAGGCTGAGTGTGGAAGCCAGGAGATGCTAAATGTGTTTATGTCAATAACCGCGAGACAGACAGTTATTTGCTTGACAATCCTCGGCTGATGAAATTGCATGACCGCCCCAGCCCTAATGACAGCCCACTTGGAGTTTTCCAAGGACTCTCTGACCAAGAAAAATAAGATTCTCTGGTCTGATGAAACCAAATTGAACTATTTGGCCTGAATGCCAAGTGTCACGTCTGGAGGAAACCTGGCACCATCCCTATAGTGAAGCATTGTGGTGGCAGCATCATTCTGTGGGGATGTTTTTCAGCGGCAGGGACTGGGAGACTCGTCAAGATTGAGGGAAAGGTGTACAGAGCGAAGTACTGAGAGATCCTTGTTGAAAACCTGCTCCAAAGTGCTCAGTCCCTCCGACTGAGGCAAAGGTACACCTTCCAACAGGACAATAACCCTAAGCACACAGCCAAGACAACGCAGGAGTGCCTTCGGGACAAGTCTCTGAATGTCCTTGAGTGGCCAAGCTGGAGCCTGGTCTTGAACTCGATTGAACATCTCTGGAGAGACCTGAAAATAGCTGTGCAGTGACGCTCCCGATCCAACCTGACAGAGCTTGAGGGGATCTGCAGCGAAGAATGGGAGAAACTCTCCAAATACAGGTGTGCCAAGTTTGTAGCGTCATACCCAAGAAGACTCGAGACTGTAATCACTGTCAAAGGTGCTTCAGTAAAGTACTGAGTAAAGGGTCTGAATACTTACATAAATGTGATATTTCAGTTAAACAATGGTTTATAAATGTGCTAAAATTTCTAAAAACCTGTTCTTGCATTGCCATTATGGGGTATTGTGTGTAGATTGAGGGAAAATAATTATTGAATCCATTTTAGAATAAGGCTGAAACGTAACAAAATGTGGCAAAAGTCAAGGGGTCTGAATACTTTCCGAATACACTGTATGAATACTAATCAGGATACAGTATATTAATGTTTTATTTTTCATAAATGTTTTACAAATACTAGAATTGTTCTTACACTGACATTAGAGTATTTTGTGTAGATTGTTAACATAAAAAGTACAATTAAATCCACTTTAATCCCACTTTGTAACATAACAAAATGTGGAAAAAGTCAAGGGGTATGAATACTTTCTGAAGGCACTGTACAAGTCTAGATGAAAATCTGAAATCGATTACTCTTGTTATTCCAAATGCATTTGTGGATCTTTTCTGCTGACAACAAAAAATGCATATTTGTCTTTCATGCATGGTCTGATCTAAACGTCAGTAGCTTTTAAGTGGAATAGTTACTTTCTATGTTATAGATGGGAATGGTTTTTCTGCTGGTGTATCCTGAGGTAGCTTCTGTCTGAGAACCTCTTCCCACAATGAGTGCAGGCGAACGGCCTCTCTCCCGTATGGACCTTCAAATGCCTCTTCAGATGGTGCTGGTGGGAGAACCTCTTCTCACAGTGAGGGCAGGTATAGGGTTTCTCCCCTGTGTGGACCCGCTGATGCCTCTTCAGGGTGAACGAGTGGGAGAAACTGGCTCGGCACAGGTGACAGCCGAAAGGTTTCTCCCCCGTGTGCGTCCTCTGGTGGATCTCCAGCTGTTTGCGGAAATTGAAGGCTTTCCCACAGAACGAACATGAGAAGTGCTTCTCTTTGCCACTGGATATGATGATAGCGTCACCACTAATGTCATTTGTCAATGGGCTTGTGTACCCATTTAGTGTTGAGGCACTGGCACTGTCTGAGGTCTGGTTTAACATAAGGAGAGTGTGAGGAGGATGAAGGCCAGGGAGGGTCTGTGTTTTCGCAGGGTCCATGTTCCAGTTGATAGATCCTATAGAAGGCAGGCTGAAGGCAGCACCTGTTAAGGGGTTAACCTGAGGCGTCATCAGTCTCTCTGAATCACAACTATAGGAGCAGGACGGAGCATCGCTAGCCGAGTCTGTGTCTGTTCTCTCCCGCTGCATACGGACATGTCCCCGTCCTTGCAGACCAAATCTACGCCTCTCCCTGGTCTCAGACAGTCTGTTGTCATACAGACTAAGTTCAGCTGTTGTTTTGTGTTCGCATGTCTGTTTCTGGTTGTGGTTAACAGTGTTGTTCCCAAGTCCAGAGTTGAGGATGCTGTCCCATCCACTGACCTCCACTATGTCGCCTCCGGTTCTGCCCTGCTCAGTGATGTTGTCCCCTGGGTGCTTGACTGCACCCGCCTGGGTCTGGGAATTCAAGATGGCTGCCCAGTCTCCCCTGTTAGCCTCCAGCCAACTACCTGCAGGGAGAGGTTACAAAATAGACTTTACAAACATGGCAGAGAACTCTACATGTGGAGTATTTTTTTTTGTCAATTACCTGGTCAAGTTCATACATTATTATGTGTGTTTTGTGGATTTTTGTTTTAGGATTTCCTCCTAATCCCTGTCTACATGAAAGCATTCATAACCCTTCACTTATTCCACATTTTGTTGTTAGAGCCTGAATTCAAAATGGATTTTAAAAAAATCTAAAGGGAGCTTAGCCCAGGCAAAACCTTAGACGAAAACCTGGTTTAGTCTGCTTTCCACCAGACACTGGGAGATTAATTTTCCTTTCGGCAGGACAATAACCTAAAACACAAGGCCAAATCTACACTGCTTACCAATAAGCACTGCTTACCAATAAGACAGTGAATGTTCCTGAGTGGCCAAGTTAGTTTTTTACTTAAATCTACTTTAAAATCTATGGTAAGACCTGAAAATTGTTGTCTAGCAATGATCAACAACCCATTTGACAGAGCTTGAAGAATTTTGCAAATATGATGCACAATTGTTACACAATCCAGGTGTGGAAAACTCTTATTAGAGACTTAGCCAGAAAGACTCACAATTGTAACCGCTGCCAATGGTGCTTCTACAAAGTATTGACAGGGGGGTGAATACTTATGTAAATTAGATATTTCTATATTTCATTTTCAATACATTTGCTAATATATTTTTAAAACATGTTTTCATATTATGCGGTATTGCCTTATTTCAAACAGTATGCATGTTTTGGAATATTGTATTCTGTACAGGCTTTTTACTCTGTCAATTAGGTTAGTACTGTGGAATAACTACAATGTTGTTGATACATCCTCAGTTTTCTCCTTTCACAGCCATTAAACTCTGCAACTGTTTTAAATTCACCATTGGCCTCATGGTGAAACCCCTGAGCGGTTTCTTTCTTCTCCGCAACTGAGTTAGGAAAGACATCTATACCTTTGTAGTGACTGTGTGTGTGTGTATATATATATCATCCAAAGTGCAATTAATAACTTCATGCTCAAAGGGATATTCAATGTCAACTTTTTTTCTTTTTTTTACCAATAGGTGCTCTTCTTTGCGAGACATTGGAAAACCTCCCTGGTTGAATCTGTGTTTGAAATTCACTTCTCAACTGGGGGACCTTACATATTGTTCTATGTGTGGGGTACAGAGATGAGCTAGTCATAAAAAAATATATGTTACACACTTACTGCACACAGAGTGAGTCCATGCAACTTATGTGACTTTTAAGCAAATGTTTACTCCTGAACTTATTTAGGCTTGCCCTAACAAAGGGGTTGAATACTTACTGACTTAAGATATTTCAGCTTTTAATTTTTAATGAATTGCACTATGACATTATGGGTTATTGTGTGTAGGCCAGTGACAAAAAAATTCTCAATATAATACATCTTAAATTCAGGCTGTAATACAACAAAACGTGGAAAATCTCAAGGGGTGCGAATCAGGGAAGGGACCTCCTCAGTGAATTACATAAAAATAAAAATCGTTAAACATTTTTTTAAAGTTACAATTTTTAGATAAAACTATACTAAATATATTCATGTTACCAAATAACTGTTTAAAAACACACTTTTGCAATAAAGGTCTACAGTAACCTTAACAGCACTCTCTGGGGTAGCACCATGGTGTAGCCGGAGGACAGCTAGTTTCCATCTTCCTCTAGGTATATTGACTTCAATACAAAATATTCATGGTTCTCACCCCCTTCCATAGACTTTCACAGTAATTATGACAACATCCGGAGGACATCCTCCAAACTATCAGAGTTCTTGCAGAACTGTTGTCGACCAAATCAAAGGATCAGAGAATGAATCTAGTACTGAAAGCATAAGCTACAGCTAGCTGTAACTGCAGTGCATAAAATGTAGTGAGGAGTTGAACAGTTTTAACAAATACATTTAAAAAAATGGAGGATTAAGAAAGAGAGCTAGCTATATTTTTTATTTTTTTACTTTCACTTTCAATTATCTAGCTAGCGAATGCCGCTAGTTGGTTTAGCTTACTCAAACACCCGGCTCAAACAGAGAGAGATGCTATGTTAGCTAGCTGGATATGGCTATCTAACACTGAAACTCTCCCTTGGTAAGCTTTTGGTATTTATTAATTTATTGCCACCGGGGCCTGCCGGTGTAAATGCTAAACTGCCTGCTGTACACTAACGATTGTGGCTGGTTTAGTAATGCTAGTAGCTAAATATGTTGACTATGACGTTAGGTGACAGTGATGTAGGCCGTGTGTGGCGGTTAGCAGTTATGGAATGACGGTTTAGCTTGGAAAGTCCACAAGCCAAGGGAAAAGGTGACAGGAGGAGAGCGCATAGATGCGAGTAGGAATTATACAACGAGCAAATGATCATGCTTTTTGTATGTGGCTGCTATGAAAGTGAACTGTGTTTGCGGTGATCAGGAGTGTATTCATTCAGCTGATTCTGTTGAAAAGCATTTCTTAAACAGAATGAAACAGGAATAAACATAACTAAATTTGGCAAATAGAAACTGTCATTTGCAAATGTAGGACTAATGACTACATCAGTAATGACCCTAGATCAGCTAGATGCAGGCAAGAGTGTGCAAGGCGGTATTGAATGTGTCAACTGTCTTAATGACTAATTTTTCTCTTGACCTTTTGTAGCAACCTCATGATGGGTATAGGGGAAATGTGAGTATCATGTAGTATCCTAAACCTGTCGATGTTACATTGTGCTGGATGAATGGAATATGAATGACAGTCATTCAATATGCTCTAATAAGGTGTTAAGGCCATGCTCTGGCACTGACCGCCACTGTTGTGAATACTTACCGAAGGCACTGCATCTACCTCAAATACTCCAGTATCCGGTTACATTGTACATTTGGTACCTGCACTGACCCTGTATACAGCTTCCTCTCTTATTTCTCTTTTTTTTTAATACTTTTTCTTTATAAGTTATACTATTTGATATTGAATACTGCACTGGCGGGTTGGGCTTGCAAGTTTAGCATTTTACTATACTTGTGCATTCGACATATGCAACTTGAAACTTTTGAAGGTAAACATAACTTGTATTGATTTCATTTTATGAATGAAGAAAGAAATAATTGCCAGGCTTATCACTATTCCCATTGAATATCTATTACTGTATGTAGGTTATATGTATTTCTCCCTTACCTTGCTCCCCCATCTTTAGTCCACTCAGCAGATCGATACTCTCTGGTCTGTCTTCTATTGTCTCATCTTTGACTAGCAGCAGATCAGGCTTCCCATCCTCCATGTCTACTGACTAAGAGATACAGAGTGAGAGAATGTTGGATCAAGAAATCTGATATTAGCACCCTACTATGGAGCATCTTCTGATTGGGCAATGGGGGATTGCTATGTAACATGTAAATGTAATGCTATTACACTCATTAATGGTTTGATAATTGTAAGGAATGGTTCCACACTTAAGACAAAATTAATCAAGACCTGGGCCCGTATCCATAAAGAGTCTCAAAATAGAATTGCTGATTGAGGATCAAGTCTCCACCAGTCTATATAATCTTATTCAGTATGATCAAAAAGGCTAAAATAATCCTAGATCCGCACTAATACTCGGAGTGGCTTTGTGGATACAAACCCTGACCTAACACCATTAAGACAGTAGTTCAGTGGGCTCACCCCAGTGAGACTGTATGTGGTCCTGTGCTGCTCAGCTGGTTCCTCTGTGGGTTCAGGAGGTGGTGTCGTCTGGTTGTCCTCCATGACCATGGTCAACTCAGGGTTCCCCAGACCCTCCTCACACCCCTCTTCCTTCACCAGCAGCACCTCTGGACCCCCCTCCTCCTGGAAGAGACAGGTGATACAGATTACACAGACACACTCCCTCAGGTAGGTACACACAGATAATAAACAGACTTTCAACATGGAGTGTTTTACCCATCCCCACTACGTTTGAGTCCTATACTGTAGTTACAGAATGACTTCATTGCTGTTAAACCCATCATGTTGGACAAAAATATGATGTGGATGAATGAGTCAGCTATAATAAGTCAGACAAACCTGACTAACCTATGTTGACGTGTACAGTAGGTGTTTGTTATTGTGTGGGTATGTGTAGGTAGATTTATTAAGTTTATATTGGTTATAAAAGCACTGTTGGGTGCATGCAGAATAGGGTGATGTATAATAAAGAGAGATTCAATGAAAGTCCAAATGAAAAGTCCCATTTTGTATTTATTAAACAAACAAGTTTTAAATCCACCATGTGAAAATCACACACATCAACAAAGAAATCTGCATGAACTTGATAAACTGCATTAATTTTCTCATTAAAAGTGTCTTGGGAAAGAAAAAGCAGTTGAATGGAAGTAATGAAATAGGGATGTGAACATATAGCCTACACAGTACAAACACAATATATAACAGACATTTTAAGCTTATATACTGAACAAAAATATGCACACAGTAGTTCATAAAAGGAAATCAGTCAAATCTAATAAATTCATTAAGGCCCTAATCTATGGATTTCACATGACTGGGAATACAGATATGCATCTGTTCGTCAAAGATATCTTTAAAAAAAAGCAGAGTGTGGATCAGAAAACCAGTCAGTATTTGGTGTGACCACCATTTGCCTCATGCAGCATGACACATCTCCTTCACATAGTGTTGATCAGGCTGTTGACTGAGGCCTGTGGAATGTTGTCCCACTGCTCTTCAATGGCTGTGCGAAGTTGCTGGATACACGCTGTCGTACACGTCGATTCAGAACATCCCAAACATGCTCAATGGTTGACATGTCTGGTGAGTATGCAGGCCAAGGAAAAACTGGTGCATTATCATGCTGAAATGGCGGCAGATGAATGGCAAGACAATTGGCCTCAGGATCTTGTCATGGTATCTCTGTGCATTCAAATTGCCATCGATAAATGCAATTGTGTTTGTTGGCCGTAGCTTATGCCTGCCCATACCATCAGCCCACCATCACCATGGGGCATTCTGTTCACAATCATGACATCAGCAAACCGCTGAGGCAGCTTATGGTAGAGAAGTGAACATTCAATTGGTAACAGCTCAGGTGGACATTCCTGCAGTCAGCATGCCAATTGCACGCGCCCTCAAAACTTGAGACATCTGGGCTTCCAGAGTGACGCAGCGGTCTAAGGCACTGGATAGAAGTGCTAAAGGTGCTATTACAGACTCGGGTTCATTCCCGGGCTGTGCCAAAACCGGCGGGAGTCCCATAGGACAGCGAACAATTGGCCCAGCGCTGTCGGGGTTAGGGGAGGGTTTGGCCGGGGAGGCTTTACTTGGCTCATCGTGCTTTAGCGACTCCATGTGGTGGAACGGGTGCCTGTAGGCTGACAGTTGAACAGTGTTTCCTCCGACACATTGGTGCAGCTGGGTTCCGGGTTAAGCTGGCGGGTGTTAAGGAGCGCGGTTAGGCGGGTCATGTTTCAGAGGACGTATGACTCAACCTTCGCCTCCTGAGTCCGTTGGGGAATTCAAGCAATGAGACAAGATCGAAATTGGTGAGAAAAAGTGGGGTAAAATACACACAAAAAAATAAATCTGGCATTGAGACATCTGTGACATTGTGTTGTGTGACAAAACAGCATATTTTAAAATGACCTTTTATTGTCCCCAGTACATGGTGCACCTGTGTAATGATCATGCTGTTTAATCAGTTTCTTGATATGCCATACTTGTCAGGTGGATGGGTTATCTTGGCAGAGGAGAAATACTAACATGGATGTAAACACATTTGTGCACATCATTTGAGAGAAATTACCTTTTTGTGCATATGGTAAAGTTCTGGTAGCTTCAGCTCATGAAACATGGGACCAACACTTTACATGTTGCATTTAAATTTTTGTTCATTATACACAGTGCCTTGCGAAAGTATTCGGCCCCCTTGAACTTTGCGACCTTTTGCCACATTTCAGGCTTCAAACATAAAGATATAAAACTGTATTTTTTTGTGAAGAATCAACAACAAGTGGGACACAATCATGAAGTGGAACGACATTTATTGGATATTTCAAACTTTTTTAACAAATCAAAAACTGAAAAATTTGTGTGCAAAATTATTCGAATACTTTCGCAAGGCACTGTACTTATGCTTTTTTTAATCATTATTGTTATTCACTGTGTAATATACCTCGTGCCACTATTTCAATGTTTCATTAAATCTTTAGCTCTACATTGTTGAACAATGACCCGTAAGTAAGCATTTCACCCCTCCTCCTTCACCAGCAGCACCTCCTCTTCCTCCTGGAAGAGTGATATAGATTGCGCAGACTTACACTCCCCCAGGCATGTAGTCGTGGCCAAAAGTTTTGAGAATGACACAAATATACAGTGCCTTGTGAAAGTATTCGGCCCCCTTGAACTGTATTTTTATGGCAATTTGCATATACTCCAGAATGTTATGAAGAGTGATCAGATTCATTGCAAAGTCCCTCTACCATGCAAATGAACTGAATCCCCCCAAAAACATTTCAACGTTTTGTTACATTTCAGACTTATTTTAAAATTGATTTTTTTTTTTTTTAAAAGTCCCTCATCAATCTACACACAACATCCTATAATGTCAAAGCAAAAACAGGTTTTTAGAATGTTTGCAAATTCAGACCCTTTGCTATGAGACTCAAAATTGAGATTGGGTGCATCCTGTTTCCATTGCTCACCCTTGAGATGTTTCTACAAATTGATTGGAGTCCACCTGTGGTAAATTCAATTGTGTGACATGATTTGGTAAGGCACACACCGGTCTATATAAAGGTCCCACAGTTGACAGTCCATGTCAAAGCAAAAATCAAGCCATGAGGTCGAAGAAATTGTCCGTAGAGCTCCGAGACAGGATTGTGTCGAGGCACAGATCTGGGGAAGGGGTCCAAAACATGTCTGCAGTGTTGAAGGTTCCCAAGAACACAGTGGCCTCCATCATTCTTAAATGGAAGAAGTTGGGAACCATCAAATCAAATCAAATTTTATTTGTCACATACACATGGTTAGCAGATCTTAATGCGAGTGTAGCGAAATGCTTGTGCTTCTAGTTCCGACAAGTAATCTAACTAACAATTCCAAAACTACTGTCTTATACACACAAGTGTAGGGGGATAAAGAATATGTACATAAAGATATATGAATGAGTGATGGTACAGAGCGGCATAGGCAAGATACAGTAGATGGTATCGAGTACAGTATATACATATGAGATGAGTATGTAAACAAAGTGGCATAGTTAAAGTGGCTAGTGATACATGTATTACATAAAGATGCAGTAGATGATATAGAGTACAGTATATACGTATACATATGAGATGAATAATGTAGGGTATGTAAACATTATATTAGGTAGCATTGTTTAAAGTGACTATATCACTACATCATTTCCCATTATTAAAGTGGCTGGAGTTGAGTCAGTGTGTTGGCAGCAGCCACTCAATGTTAGTGGTGGCTGTTTAACAGTCTGATGGCCTTGAGATAGAAGCTGTTTTTCAGTCTCTCGGTCCCAGCTTTGATGCACCTGTACTGACCTCGCCTTCTGGATGATAGCGGGGTGAACAGGCAGTGGCTCGGGTGGTTGTTGTCCTTGATGATCTTTATGGCCTTCCTGTAACATCGGGTGGTGTAGGTGTCCTGGAGGGCAGGTAGTTTGCCCCCGGTGATGCGTTGTGCAGACCTCACTACCCTCTGGAGAGCCTTACGGTTGTGGGCGGAGCAGTTGCCGTACCAGGTGGTGATACAGCCCGCCAGGATGCTCTCGATTGTGCATCTGTAGAAGTTTGTGAGTGCTTTTGGTGACAAGCCGAATTTCTTCAGCCTCCTGAGGTTGAAGAGGCGCTGCTGCGCTTTCTTCACAACGCTGTCTGTGTGGGTGGACCAATTCAGTTTGTCTGTGATGTGTATGCCGAGGAACTTAAAACTTACTATGCTCTCCACTACTGTTCCATCAATGTGGATCGGGGGGTGTTCCCTCTGCTGTTTCCTGAAGTCCACAATCATCTCCTTAGTTTTGTTAACGTTGAGTGTGAGGTTATTTTCCTGACACCACACTCCGAGGGCCCTCACCTCCTCCCTGTAGGCCGTCTCGTCATTGTTGGTAATCGAGCCTACCACCGTTGTGTCGTCCGCAAACTTGATGATTGAGTTGGAGGCGTGCGTGGCCACGCAGTTGTGGGTGAACAGGGAGTACAGGAGAGGGCTCAGAACGCACCCTTGTGAGGCCCCAGTGTTGAGGATCAGCGGGGTGGAGATGTTGTTGCCTACTCTCACCACCTTGGGGCAGCCCGTCAGGAAGTCCAGTACCCAGTTGTACAGGGCGGGGTCGAGACCCAGGGTCTCGAGCTTGATGACGAGCTTGGAGGGGACTGTGGTGTTAAATGCTGAGCTGTAGTCAATGAACAGCATTCTCACATAGGTATTCCTCTTGTCCAGATGGGTTAGGGCAGTGTGCAGTGTGGTTAAGATTGCATCGTCTGTGGACCTATTTGGGCGGTAAGCAAATTGGAGTGGGTCTAGGGTGTCAGGTAGGGTGGAGGTGATATGGTCCTTGACTCGTCTCTCAAAGCACTTCATGATGACGGAAGTGAGTGCTACGGGGCGGTAGTCGTTTAGCTCAGTTACCTTAGCTTTCTTGGGAACAGGAACAATGGTGGCCCTCTTGAAGCATGTGGGAACAGCAGACTGGGATAGGGATTGATTGAATATGTCCGTAAACACACCAGCCAGCTGGTCTGCGCATGCTCTGAGGGCGCGGCTGGGGATGCCGTCTGGGCCTGCAGCCTTGCGAGGGTTAACACATTTAAATGTTTTACTCACCTCGGCTGCAGTGAAGGAGAGGCCACATGTTTTGGTTGCAGGCCGTGTCAGTGGCACTGTAATGTCCTCAAAGCAGGCAAAAAAGTTATTTAGTCTACCTGGGAGCAAGACATCCTGGTCCGTGACGGGGCTGGTTTTCTTTTTGTAATCCGTGATTGACTGTAGACCCTGCCACATACCTCTTGTGTCTGAGCCGTTGAATTGAGATTCTACTTTGTCTCTATACTGACGCTTAGCTTGTTTGATTGCCTTGTGGAGGGAATAGCTACACTGTTTGTATTCGGTCATGTTTCCGGTCACCTTGCCCTGATTAAAAGCAGTGGTTCGCGCTTTCAGTTTCACGCAAATGCTGCCATCAATCCACGGTTTCTGGTTTGGGAATATTTTAATCGTTGCTATGGGAACGACATCTTCAACGCACGTTCTAATGAACTCGCACACCGAATCAGCGTATTCGTCAATGTTGTTGTCTGACGCAATACGAAACATATCCCAGTCCACGTGATGGAAGCAGTCTTGGAGTGTGGAATCAGATTGGTCGGACCAGCGTTGGACAGACCTCAGCGTGGGAGCTTCTTGTTTTAGTTTCTGTCTGTAGGCAGGGATCAACAGAATGGAGTCGTGGTCAGCTTTTCTCGAAAGGAGGGCGGGGCAGGGCCTTATATGCGTCGCGGAAGTTAGAATAGCAATGATCCAAGGTTTTGCCAGCCCTGGTTGTGCAATCGATATGCTGATACAATTTAGGGAGTCTTGTTTTCAGATTAGCCTTGTTAAAATCCCCAGCAATGAATGCAGCCTCAGGATGTATGGATTCCAGTTTGCAAAGAGTCAAATAAAGTTCCTTCAGAGCCATCGATGTGTCTGCTTGGGGGGGAATATATACGGCTGTGATTATAATCGAAGAGAATTCCCTTGGTAGATAATGCGGTCGACATTTGATGGTGAGGAATTCTAAATCAGGTGAACAGAAGGACTTGAGTTCCTCTATGTTGTTGTGGCCACACCACGTCTCGTTAGCCATAAGGCATATGCCCCTGCCCCTCTTCTTACCAGAAAGATGTTTGTTTCTGTCGGCGCGATGCGTGGAGAAACCAGCTGGCTGCACCGACTCCGATAGCGTCTCTCCAGTGAGCCATGAAGCAAAGAACGTTACAGTTTCTGATGTCCCTCTGGAATGCTACCCGTGCTTGGATTTCATCAACCTTGTTGTCAAGAGACTGGACATTGGCGAGAAGTATACTAGGGAGTGGTGCACGATGTGCCCGTCTCCGGAGTCTGACCAGAAGACTGCTTCGTTTCCCTCTTTTACGAAGTTGTTTATTTGGGTCGCCGTCTGGGATCCATTCCGTTGTCCTGGGTGAAAGGCAGAACACAGGATCCGCTTCGCGAAAGTCATATTCTTGGTCGTACTGATGGTGAGTTGACGCTGCTCTTATATTCAGTAGTTCTTCTCGACTGTATGTAATGAAACCAAAGATGACCTGGGGTACTAATGTAAGAAATAACACGTAAAAAAACAAAAAACTGCATAGTTTCCTAGGAACACGAAGCGAGGCTGCCATCTCTGTCGGTGCCGGAAATACTGACTCTTCCTAAAGCTGGCCACCCGGCCAAATTGAGTAATCGGGGGAGAAGGGCCTTGGTCAGGGAGGTGACCAAGAACCCGATGGTCGCTGTGACAGAGCAGCAGAGTTCCTCTGTGGAGGTGGGAGAAACTTCCAGAAGGACAACCATCTCCGCAGCACTCCACCAATCAGGCTTTTATAGTAGAGTGGCCAGACTGAAGCCACTCCTTAGTAAAAGGCACATGACAGCTCCCTTCGAGTTTGCCAAGGGGCAGCTAAAGGACTCTGGCCATGAGAAACAAGATTCTCTGGTCTGATGAAACCAAGATTGAACTCTTTGGCCTGAATGCCAAGTGTCACGTCTGGAGGAAACCTTTCACAATCCCTACTGTGAAGCATGGTGGTGGAAGCATCATGCTGTGGGGATGTTTTTCAGCGGCAGGCAGGGACTGGGAGACTAGTCAGGATTGAGGGAAAGATGAACGGAGCAAAGTACAGAGAGATTCTTGATGAAAACCTGCTCCAGAGTGCTCAGGTCCTCAGACTGGGGCAAAGGTTCACCTTCCAACAGGACAATAACCCTAAGGACACAGCCAAGAGTGTCTTTGGGACAAGTCTCTGAATGTCCTTGAGCAACCCAACCAGAGCCCAGACTTGAACCCAATTGAACATCCCTGGAGAGACCTGAAAATAGCTGTGCAGCGACACTCCAATCCAACCTTACAGCACTTGAGGATCTGTAAAGAAGAATGGAAGAATCTCCCCAAATACAGGTGTGCCAAGCTTGTAGCGTCATATCCAGGAAGACTCAAGGATGTAATCGCAGCCAAAGGTGCTTTAGACAAAGAACTGAGTAAAGGATCTGAATACTTATGTAAATGTGATATTTCAGTTTATTTTTTATAAATTTAGTCAAAAAAACTATTTTTGCTTTGTCATTATGGGGTATTCTGTGTAGATTGATGAGGAAAAAAATATATTTAATCCATTTTAGAATAAGGCTGTAGAGTAACAAAATGTGGAAGAAGTCAAGGGGTCTGAATACTTTCCATATGCATTGTATCACACAATGCCTGGATGTAATATTTACACAGGAATATTCAACACTGAAATATGTTACTCTCGTTACTCTAAACGCATCTGCTGACATTAATGAAAATGTATTTTTGTCTATAATGCAGGGTTAGATCTAAGTGTCAGAGGCTATCGAGTGGAATAGTTACTTTCTATGTTATAGAGTGGAATGTTTTTTCAGCTGGTGTATCCTAAGGCATCTCCTCTCTGAGAACCTTTTCACACAGTGCGTACAGGCAAATGGCCTTTCTCCTGTGTGGACCTTCAGGTGCATCTTTAGGTTGCCAGCCTGGGTGAAGCGCATGTGACACTGGGTACAGCTGAAGGGTTTCTCCCCTGTGTGGACCCTCTGGTGCCTCTTCAGGTCACCAGCCTGGGTGAAGCGCATGTGACACTGGACACAGCTGAAGGGTTTCTCCCCTGTGTGGACCCTCTGGTGCCTCTTCAGGTTGCCAGCCTCAGCAAAGTGCATATGACACTGGGTACAGCTGAAGGGTTTCACCCCTATGTGGACCCTCTGGTGGATCTCTACCTTCTGTGGGCAATTGAAGCCTTCGTTACAGAACATGCAGAGGAACTGCTTCTCTTTACTATCGCCTGATTTTGTTCCACCTCCCAAAACCTTGGCCCTTTGGTCATTTGAGTTCAAAACCTGTTCGAAAAGGTCCCGGCTCTGTGAATCGAAAGGCCCCATCAACATGGACACTGGGTCACGCTCCCTGAACGTGTGTAAAGGGGAGTGGGTCGCGATATTTGGATTTGTCTCTAAGATTTCCCTGTAATCTAAGAAATCTCTGCCCTGTGAGTGTCCATCTCCTAAGCGAGTCTCGTCTACATTCCATGTCAGAGGAGCCTCGCCCTTCACTTTGACAGTCCTCTCATCGACTATAACCTCCCCTTTCTTATCTAGGCAGCCTTCAGAGTACACACTACTACTGTACCGGTTCCAGTCCCCTCTAGACAGATCAGTCTGTGTCTCTAAACCCAAGGGCATGTTGCCAGGGTCCATCTCTGTAGTGTAAGAACATGACAGATCATTGCCAGTCTCTAACGCGTCACCTGAGTCCAGATGGGAATGAACCATCCTAAGGCTTGGGTTACCATAAAGTAAATACTCTGAGCCAGGTACAGGACAGCCCAGTGGTCCCAGTCTCTCTGGGTCTGATCTGTGGTCAGGTCCTGTGCGTAAGAACCTTTGTGTTACAATTAAAGTCTCTGTGTCTTTCTCTGACTTGAGGACGGCATTCAGCGTTCCACTGACCTCCGTGATGCTGCATAGGGCCATGGGCTGGGGCGCTGTGACGAGGTCCTCCGTGGCTAGAGGGGGCGCCACTCCAGCCGCTCCAATCTGGATGTCTCTGCTGTGTCGTCGGTGCTCTCCTTCAGTCCTTTCCTGCTTGACCAAAGACGATCCTCCAGGACCTGCAGCCTCTGCATCTGCAGACTGACACATGAAGAGAGGAGGTTATTACAGGTACATGAGTTGAATTGGATAAGAGTGTCATAGGGAAGTCTCACAAGCTCCCCTATGGCAGATAAATCAGGATGCACATGTAAGCAAGTGAATAGCTAAGAGGAGCCTTTCTGAAATAAAACAGGCCACATTTGATGGACTGTCATTTTTTATGTTACACTATGACACTAACCTCGATCACAATAACATGCTGGTTTGAGGTTCCACTCCCCTCATCTATAGGTATGGGTTGGTCATCTCTCCATGTTTTGTGTCCTGCAGGCTTCACAAAGCTCATGTGGCCTCCAGTGAGATGTCCTTCACCTAAGAGAGTTATTGGGGGGGAAATGGGTGGTTATGTTTTATAATAATACAATTGCTCAGAGAAATAGATTTTGTTCAACAAGTAATAAATACAATTCTCAAAAAGGGTAGGGGTCCACATTATTGACACTCCTGTTTTTAATACCTTTCAATACCTCACCTTGTGAGGATAATGTCAGGGGGCATGGAACTAAAGCCCTGTTCACACTGCAGGCCTTAATGCTCAAATCCGTTTAGTTTTCAAATCTGTTTTGGAACTCTGACTGTCCAAACAGCAAGTTACAAACAGCTACGCCAGTTGTCATAGTAACGACAGGTGTGTGCGCAGTTTTGTAGGCTGATTGGTGGTAGTGCACATGGTTCCTATCACTCAGAAGTTATGTAGCAAGCTAACGTGACAACAATGCCTGCTATGGACGTTTCCCAGTTGCTTTGAATGTTCAAAATCATAGTGTAAGAACACTTAAAGATCCAACTTTCAAAATGAGTCCTTTTTGGCTAGTCACAGCAGTCAACTAGCTAGCTAGCTACAACATGTTATTGTCAAAACTGTCAACAGAGTAGCTAGCAGGCAACAAGGTATGCTAAATAAGTCTAAAAACCACTTGAGGGAAAATAAATCAGATTTGACTGTTCGCATGGACAGGAATCAGATTTGTATGGCTTGAAATATATGATTCCATGTGCTTTTTGGCTGTTCAGACTGCAGGAAAAAGAACTGATTGAAATTAGATATGCAAAAAAAAAAATTGCATCACTACAAACTGCAATTGTAATATAGGGTGGTGGATCTTTGATGTTATGGCTCTATTTTGCTTCCACTGGTCCTGGTGCCCTTGTAATGGTCAATGGCATAATGAACTTTACTCAGTATCAGGATAGTTTTTTCCAAAAACCTGGTTGCCTCTGCCAGGAGACTAAAACTTGACAGCAAATGGATCTTCCAGCAAGACAATAACCCCAAGCAAACATCAAAATCCGCAAAGAAATGGTTAATTGCAATGGCCATCTCAGTCTCCGGACTTAAAACCTATTAAAAACATAGTTTGAATTGAAGAAGGCAGTCCATAAGTGCAGACGAAGGATATCAAGATTTTGGAAGGATTCTGTATGGAGGAATGGTCTACAGCCTTGTTCACAGTAGGTATGGGGTTATTTTCTGCTCGTGCATCCTCATTTCAGCTCCAAACCCACCATTTTAATGTCGTCCAAAAAATGTAAACACCTGGAGCTAAACAGCATTGTAAATTGGATTGGAAGCGGTGCTTTGGTCAGATGACTAGACCACCAGTGGTGGTGAAAATAATATAAATTCCCCCTCCAAAAAGGTCATACAATATAGCTCAGTATTTTAATAATTTATTTTACAGTCCTTTTTCTCACCGTTATCAAGGGTTTCAATAATATCGGACTCCTCTGTATCTCCAAGGTAAATGTGCAGTTTTATAGCTAATCTCATGGTATTTTACGCATTTTGCTTATTTCAAGCTAATTTCCTGCAATTCTACCCATTTGCTATGGTTTATAACCTGTTCATATGCTATCTGGCGGGGGCTGACCTCCAGGGGACCCACAACCAATGTTTCCTCTAAGATGCGCACCTCCTCCAGGAATGCTGCTCTGGGCATGTGGCAGTAGTGTGTTGGAGGGAGGTTCCTAGGTGTGAGAAGTGTGCAGAACGGCATGAGACAAAGGAATGTGTAGCATTGGGGAAAGTAGTGGTATGTGTTAATTGTAGGGGTGCCCATGGGACTGGGGATCAGAAATGTCCAGTGCAAGAGAGGCAGGTTGGGGTGGTTTCCAGGGTTAGAATAGTGCAGAAGTTGTCATATGCTGAGGCAGTGAAGAAAGCAGAGGAAGATGGGTCAAGGAGGACGGATCCTGAGAGGAGTGGTGTGAGTAGTAGAGGGTTAGGCCAGCAAGTGATATGTTTCAGTAAGATTAGATTTTTAGCATTTATAGAACAGATTATAGTTATCAACTGTACTGCACGGATGGAACGTAAGTCACAGAAAATTGAGGTTGTGGATGGCAGCTGCAGAGAGGTATTTGGGTGTGCGAGACTTGACACCAGAAGAGTTACAGGGTGTGTTGAGTGGTGGTGTCCCATTCTTCCAGGTTGTTGGCCTGAGGTAGGATTAAATAGTTTTAAATAGTGGAGTAGGGTGGTGTTTTTTTGTGAGTGTAGTGTTCGAAGGTAGGGTTATTATTTATTTATTCATTCAAGCACTGTATAAGGGAGTTGTACTTCAGTCTAGTAGGTGGCAGTAATGCAACATTGATTGGTTGCCAACAGGCTTTAAAACTCATCGAAGGACTGCTGCTCAGAAGAAATGCCAGGCCTCTGCAGAGACCAAGAGATTTAACTTCACTGAGTTCACCCCATTAGTTTGCACTATATAAATCAATGTTTTTTCTGTGATCTCATCAACATTATAAATCAGCCCCTTTTCAATGCAACAAACCAAAACGAATCTAACTCTTGTAGGCAGAGCCAGAGCGCAACGGAGTAGGATTCTATTGGCGGGGTAGCTAGCCTACGAGCGGTCTTTCAAACATACGAGTGAATGCACTTTTCAGATCAGAGATTATTGCCGCGTGTGTGCACATTAGTTGATATTCCTTGCTCGTTGGTGAGTTATTAGGCCAGTTATATACAGGGCTGGGAGTAAGGGATTACAAGAATCGGTAACTAATCTGTTACATTACCAGCAAAATTATTGTAATCAGATTAGATACTTTTGATACTTCGGGGATTACTTTTAAATTCAAAAGGATGTTTGCGAGAGAAAAAATTGCATTCCTGTTTTCTCAATGACATTCAAATCAGCATTGATAAAGTCGCAAGTTTTTAAGTTTGTTCCACCTGAGTGAGTCTGACCACAAATCAGAGACCACTATGATGACACAACAAATGTGTTTGATGGATCCCGGGAAAAGAGCAGAAATAGGCTTTTGTAGAGGCTTCCAATGGTGCGACTGCTGTCGGCATCCAAAGATTATCCAACTTGAAGGTAAGGATGACAGCAGCGGTGTAGTCTACGGCGATACGTATATGACTTATTGATATCTACATAGCGTATTGATGTGAATCCCTGTCTCCTAGAGATGAACGTACTTTGGTGCGAAAAGTGCAAATCAATCCCAGAACAGCAGCAAAGGGCCTTATGAAGATGCTGGAGGAAATAGGTAAAAAAATATCGATATCCACAGTAAAATGACTCCTATATCGATGTAACCTGAAAGGCCGCTCAGCAAGGAAGAAGCCACCGCTGCAAACCGCCATAAAAAAGCCAGACTACAGTTTGCAACTGTACATGGGGACAAACAGCATACTTTTTGGAGAAATATCCTCTGGTCTGATATAGAACTGTTTAGCCATAATGACCATCGTTATGTTTGGAGGATAAAGGGGCAGGCTTGCAAGCCCGAAGAACACCATCCCAACCGTGAAGCACGGGTGTGGCAGCATCATGTTGTGGGGGTGCTTTGCTGCAGGAGGAACTGGTGCACTTCACAAAATAGATGGCATCATGAGGTAGGAAAATGATGTGGATATATTGAAGCAACATCTCAAGACATCAGTCAGGAAGTTAAAGCTTGGTCACAGATGGGTCTTCCAAATGGACAATGACCCCAAGCATACTTCCAAAGTTGTGGCAAAATGGCTTAAGGACAACAGGCAATGTATTAGAGTGGCCATCACAAAGTCCTGACCTTAATCCTATAGACAATTTGTGGGCAGAACTGAGAAAGTGTGTGTGAGCAAGGAAGTCTACAAACCTGACTCAGTTACACCAGCTCTGTCAGGAGGAATGGGCCAAAATTCACCTAACTTATTGTGGAAGGCTACCCCAAACGTTTGACTCAAGTTAAACAATTTAAAGGCAATGCTACCAAATACTAATTGAGTGTATGTAAACTTCTGACCCACTGGGAATGTGACGAAATAAATAAAAGCTGAAAGAAATCATTCGCTCTACAATTATTCTGACATTTCAGTCTTAAAATAAAGTGGTGATCCTAACTGACCTAAGACAGGGAATTTTTACTGGGATTAAATGTCAGGAATTGTGAAAGTGAGTTTAAATGTATTTGGCTAAGGTGTATGTAAACTTCCGACTTGAACTGTATATGTAGGCTTGCATTGAACACCACATATAGGCTATATTATAAAAATCAAAAGCTATTTCTGGGGCCTCCCGAGTGGCACAGAGGTTTAAGGCATTGCATCGCAGTGGTAGAGAGTTCACTCCAGATCCGGGTTTGATCCCAGGCTGTGTCGCAGCCAGCCGCAAATCGGGAGACCTATGAGACGGTGCACGTCGTCCGGGTTAGGGGTGGGTTTGGCCGGCTGGGATGTCCTTTTCCCATCGCGCGCTAGAGACTCCTTGAGGCCGGGCGCATGCACGCTGACTTCAGGTCGCCAGCTGTACGGTGTTTCCTCCGACATATTGGTGCGACTGGCTTCCAGATTAAGCGAGCAGTGTGTCAAGAAGCAGTGCGGCTTGGTGGGGTCTGTGTCAGTGCTGTGTGTAAGTTGACTATGCAAGCAATTTGGAATTAAACACATTGTTTCTTATTAAAACGAGAAGCGATGCAGTCGGTCTCTCCTCAACTCTTAGACAAGAGAGGCTAGCATGCATAGTATTGAAATTAGCCCTCTGATTACAATGGAGATCAAAATGTGCTGCTCTGTTCTTGGCCAGCTGCATGTTAAAATTTGCTCAATGCTGACTCTTTCATATGCTATCTGGGGGAGGTCGGGGACACATGCGCTGCGTAACACTTATAATAAATTATTGACATACTATTTATTGATTATGTTCCATGCATCACATTATTTTAATTGAGCATGACAATAGGAAATTCAGTAAATCAAAAATCTGGTTAGAATATTGTCTTGCTGCAAGAAGTATTTGTTATTAATTGACCTGCCTGGTAAAATAAACGTAACATGGAAAGAAATGCACGGCAGCTAGCTAAGTAATCAGGGGAAGTTTGGCACACTATCCAAAAACTGAACAATACCCAACTCTGGGTAAGACATCTGAACACATGCGCAGAGGGGAACGGGACGACATGCCCCCACAGCCTCGGCCTTCTGCTAAATGTACCTCTTGCCATTCCTCTGTATCGGTCGAGGATCTTGACACTACTGGGACGACTGGCGAGGACGCGCTCTCGCGTTGTCCTCTCTGCGCGCTCCCGCGTTGTCCTCTCTGCGCGCTCCCGTGTCACCTTCAGTTCAAGTAGCTGTAGTTTCCTCCGCAATGCCCTGTTTTCTTTCTGGCTTTGAGTCATTTCCAAACGAAACACTGCATAGTCGTCATCTACGAGTTTACAGATTTCTGCAACGGCTGCATTTGCTAGCACCTCCATGATGGAGGCTATTTGAGTGTGAAAAACCATAACATTAGAGTTACAGGTAGCCATTGTTAGCCGCGAGCTAGCGTTAACTATATCACCTATATCAACCAAGTCCTGTCTTCAACGCTAATTAAACACTACCCGGGGTACATAAGTGATGCTGTGCAGTTAAATTAATCATATTTTGAGTTCCAAAGTGTTAATAAATGTCTAAATAACAAAAGAAACGCTAACGTGGAAAGCGTTCTTGGTCACTGTTCACTTCCGTCTACTACTTCTTCGTGTGGTTTTCCGGCAGACTATACGCTTTGTTGCGTATTGCTGCCTTACACAGTTAGGAAAGTGCATTGCACATTTGTACAAAAAAAACTAAAAAGGGGGGAGCGGGGAACGAGTCGAAGCAATTACACCACCGTTTATTACATATTAGAGCGCCCCCATTATACCTCGATGTGCAGAGCTCGCCAGCTGGTAGTCCTAAAAAACGGAACGAATTACCTCTGGTTCATTCAGCCATTCCTATGGGGAAAGGCTTAGGAGGTTTTGTTCTCTGAGGTAATATCAGTTAGTTAACATGACCTTTATGAATTATTATTTTAAAATTACATAAATGCTAAAAAAAAAATCACAAATATTGATGTTAGGCAAGGTATAAAATTAGATTTAGGTAAGAATGTCTTATTTTACCAGCCACGTTGCGAGCTTTACATTTGCTAATAAAAATAGTAAAAAGTATGAGCATATGTGCGAGTGGCGATTTATTATAGAAAAATGCTGCAGTCGCGGCCTTAAGACCTTTGCTTGAAAAAAAGAAAAGAAACAGCAATAGTACCGTTTGTCCATTTTGAGACGCTGTAGCCAGTCTACACTTCCTCAAAATAGTCCGTGTTAATCCGTCATTAAATTAGACGCTTTTGCCGAGATCTTAGTTGCGCAATTTCACAGCTAACTAAGATGTTTGGTGCTGTATATCTCAATGTAAAAATGTGCACGACAACTAGTCGTCTCTCGTTGAATGACAAAGACTTTAATGAAGAATCTCTACTGTTGACCAGTAACTGACAAAGGGGCGTAGACTTCGGCTTGCCTCATAATATATGCACAAACTCTTCCAAACGGTTTTGGCTGGAAAGCATGCAGACGCCTTAACACAGTTTACAATTGAAGGGCCTGTCCTTGGTGTGAACAGTCTGGTGGTCCTTCACATAGTTCGCCTCAGCAAAGCGCTTTCCACATATGGGGCAGGCATACAGCTTGTCGGCGTCCGTCCTAATGCTCGGCCTCCCATGTTGTGACCCAATAACACCAGAGGTGGTTCAGGTGGTTAGTCTTTGAACTCCCTCCTTGACTGGATGTTGTTGGGATTGTGTGCTGTGTTATAGGCTATGTAACTCTTCTGGTGAACGTGCAACCTGGCCATGTCTGTATTGGTGGGGTAACCATGAGGTAACTGAGGAAGGCTAGACATAGGTCCAGCTTCAGACTTTCTATGAACCCAGTCACCAGGCATTAAACAAGACCCTATCGGAGAAGACAGACTTGCCGATAGACTACCACCAGTCTCTGTGAAGGCTGAAGCCCAGGGTGGGGCCACAGTCTCTCTGATGACCACCGGGACTGAGGTTGTTCAGTCCACCTGCCCACTGGTTGTGTTCTGTGTGGTGGTGGAGTCTCTGTCCCTCGTGGTTCGGTCCTGGTTCTGACTTAGGAAGGAAGAGGGACGGTTTCTGATCCAGGGTCCTGGTCCGGGGTCAGGGTTTGTGACCAGCCGGCTTCAGAGGGTCCAGTCTCTCCCGCCAGCAACACCAGATCTTCATGGACTGCAGACTGTGAACAGAAAAGCATATAAAGGTTTATATAAGAAAATCTGCTGTACACACAGAAACAACATATTATAAAACGTTAACCAGTCAAGCCAATCTCTAACACTGATTCAAGTACCCAACAGTAGTCATTGGAGTTCATAAAAAATAATGGCAATGTGTTGACTCAAATGAAGTATGTTTTGGTTCGACTGAGATAAAGGAAAAAATGTATTTAAACAAAATGGTCATATGCTCACATAACATGAAGTACAGTACTTTTATTGCACAAATCAATACGTAGAATAACTTCTCACTATGGTAACACTTTACCTTTTCTGTAAACCTGGTAACCTCACTTTTGATCAAATTTACATTTATAACACTGTCATTACATTACACACTACTTAATGTCAAGTAAACATAGGCACTCATTTCCTCATTATAAAACACCAGCATCAAACAACTGGACAAGATTGTCACTCTTCATCAGTGAAGCATTTTTACAGACACCATCACACCAACAATATCATCTACTCTGCCTCATCATACTCATTCTTTCCTCAGTTCACCTCATCCAGTTCCCCACTACATCCCAAACCAACAGAATTAACTACAAACTAACAAGTCCTACATTACATTACACTACACATGGGCCGTGTGCATTTTCTGCTGGTGTATCCTGAGGCAGTTCCTCTCAGAGAACCACTTCCCACTATCTATACAGGCAACGGCCTCTCTCCCTTATGGACTTTCTGGTGCATCTTCAGCTGGTGCTGGTGGGAGATCAACTTCTCACATGTGGCAGCCGAAAGATTTTCAACCCAGTGTGCATCCTCTGGTGGATATCCACCTATTTGAAAATTGAAGACTTTCCCACAGAATGAACACGGGAAGCTCTTCTCTTTGCCACCAGATCTGCTGATAGCGTTACTACTACTGTCATTTGTCAATGGGCTTGTGTTGCCATTTAGTGCTGAGGCACTGGCATTGTCTGAGGTCTGGTTTAACAGAAGGAGAGTGTGAGGAGGACGAAGGCCAGGGAGTGTCTGTGTTGTAACAGGGTCCATGTTCCAGTTGATAGATCCTATAGAAGGCAGCACCTGTTAGGGGGTTAACCTGAGGCGTCATCAGTCTCTCTGAATAAGGACTATAGGGGCAGGACCGGGGAATCGCAAGCCAAGTCTCTGTCTGTTCTCATATGGACACCCCCCCGTCCCCGCAGACCACATCTACGCATCGGCCTGGTCTTAGGCAGTCTGTTGTCATGAAGACTAAGTTTGGTTGTTGTTTTGACTGTCTGTTTCTGGTTGTGGTTAAGTGTTGTTTTCATCTATGTCGCTTATGGTCCTGGCCTGCTTGGTGATGTCATCAAAAATCTCTGAAGCTGGAGTCTTATATTTCCCTCTGTAACTTTAAGAATCAGCTGTCTGAGCAGCTTACCGATCACTGTACCTGTACACAGCCAATCTGTAAATAGCACACCCGACTACCTCATCCCCATAGTATTACTTACCCTCTTGCACTTTTGCACCCCAGTATCTCTACTTGCACATCATCATCTGCACATCTATCACTCCAGTATTAATGCTAAATTGTAATTATTTTCACATGTAGGGCCTATTTATTGCCTACCTCCCTAATCTTCTACATTTGCACTCACTGTACATATGTTTTTCTATTTTTCTTTTGTGTTATTGACTGCACATTTGTTTATGTGTAAGTCTGTTGTTTCTTCTGTCGCACTGATTTTCTTTATCTTGGCCAGGTCGAAGTTGTAAATTAGAACTTGTTCTCAACTGGCCTACCTGGTTAAATAAAGGTGAAATAAAAAAATACAAATAAAATCCCCAGGGGCCTTCGTTGCACAAGTCTGGGAATCCAAGAAGGCTGCCCATTCTCATCTGTTATCCTCCACCCAACCACTTGCAGGAAGAGGTTAGAAAATAGACTTAAAAACATGGAGAAGTTTTCATTAAAAAATTTTTTTTGTCAATTATCTGGTCAAGTTCATACATTGAGTGTTTTTGTTTTTAAACATACTTTAAGTTGTATATTATGTCAATGTCATTTTATGAATGAAGAAAAATAATAGCCAGGCTTATCGCGATTCTCATTGAAGATATATTACTGTATGTAGGCTATATGTATTTCTCCCTTACCTTGCTCCCCCATCTTTAGTCCACTCAGCAGGTCAATACTCTCTGGTCCGTCTTCTATAGTCTCCTCTTTGACTAGCCACAAATCAATCTTCCCATCCTCCATGTCTACTGACTGTAAGAGATACAGAGTGAGAGGATGTTGGATCAAGAAATCTGATATGAGCACCCTGCTATGGAGCATCTTCTGGTTGGGCAATGAGGGATTGCTGAGTACTATACAAACATGTTAGTTGATTTGATACTATGCAAACGTGGAGATCGAATATCTTTCCATATAATCTTATTCATTATGATTTAAAAGGCAAAACTGATCCTAAATCAGCACTCCTGCTCTGAGAGGCTTTGTGTATACGGGCCCTGACCTAAAACCATTCAGACAGTAGTTCACAGTGGGCTCACCTCAGTGAGACTGTATGTGGTCCTGTGCTGCTCAACTGGTTCCTCTGTGGGTTCAGGAAGTGTAGTCTGGTTGTCCTCCATGACCATGTTCCCCAATACCCTTCTCACACCCGCATCTGTTCTGGACCCTCCTCCTTCACCAGCAGCACCTTTGGACCCTCCTCCTCCTGGAAGAGACAGGTAACAGATTATAGACATACACTCCCTCAGGTACACACACACAGAGATAAACACACTTTGTTTACCCATCCCCACTATGTTTCAGTCCTATACTGTAGTTACAGAATGACTTCACTGTTGTTAAACCCATCATGGTGGACATAAAATGTTGTGCGTAAAAAAGTTGCTTTTAGTCATCATTAGACAAACCCGATGAAACTATTTTGACATGTACAGTAGGTGTTTGTTATTGTGTGGGTATGTACAAGTATATTTAGTAAGTGTATATTGGTTATAAAGCGCTGTCTGATGTGTGCAGAATAGGGTGAGATCAGATGTGATGTATACTAAATAGAGTCTCAAAAGTCAGACTGAAAAGTCCCATTTTGGGTTTATTAAAGATGAATAAGTTTTAAATACACCATATGAAAACCACATACACATATCTCAAATAAAAATCATCATGAACTTGATAAACTGCATAAAATATAATAATTCTCATTAAAAGTGTTTTAGGATTATTTTTTTTGTAGTTGAATGGAAGTAATTGAATAGCTATGTCAACATATAACCTACACAGTGCAAACAAGATGTAACAGACTTTTTAGGCGTATATATATGCCTTATATATCACACAATGTCTGAATGCAATATTCTACCCAGGAATATTCAACACTTTAATCTGTTGCTCTCGTTTTTCCAAATGCATCTGTGGATCCTTTCTGCTGACGACAATGAAAATTCAACTTTGCCTTTAATGCAGGGTTTGATCTAAACATCAGAAGCTATCGAGTGGAATGGTTACTTTCTATGTTATAGAGTGGAATGGTTTTTCTGCTGGTGTATCCTGAGGTAGCTCCTCTCTGAGAACTTCTTCCCGCAGTGCGTACAGGCGAACGGCCTCTCTCCCGTGTACTCTCTGGTGCCTCTTCAGGTCACCAGTCTGGGCGAAGCGCATGTGACACTGGGTACAGCTGAAGGGTTTCTCCCCTGTGTGGACCCTCTGGTGCCTCTTCAGGTTGCCAGCATGGGTGAAGCACATTTGACACTGGGTACAGCTGAAGGGTTTCTCCCCTGTGTGGACCCTCTGGTGGATCTCCACCTTCTGGGAGCAGCTGAAGCCTTTGTTACAGAACATGCAGAGGAACCGCTTCTCTTTACTGCCCGGTGTTGCTTCCCCTCTCCACACCTTGGCTCTTTGGTCTTTTGAGTTCAATACCTGATCGAAAAGAACCTGGCCGTGTGAATCGGAAGGTGCCATCGACGTGGACACTGGGTGTAAAGGGGAGTGGGTTGCAACATTTAGATTTGTCTCTAAACTTTCCCTGTAATCTAAGAAGTTATTTGTGTTGCCCTGCGAGTGTCCTTCTCCTAAGTGAGTCTTGTCTGCATTCCAGTTAGCCAGTTTCTCTTTCCCGACCGTTGTTGCTCCCCCTCCACAAGCCTGGGCTATAGCCCTGTCGTTTAAATGTAATACCTGATCGAAAATCACCCGGCCGTGTGAATCGGAAGGTGCCATTGATGTGGACACTGGGTCGCGATCCCTGAACGTGTGTAAAGGGGAGTGGGTGGCGACATTTAGATTTCCCCTGTAATTTAAGAAATCTCTGCCCTGTGAGTGTCCGTCTCCTAGGTGACTATCTGCATTCCATGTGGGAGGAGCGTCGCCCTCCACTTTCACAGTAACCTCATCTACGACTATAACCTCCCCTTTCTTATCTGGGCACCCTTCAGAGTATACACTACTACTGTACCGGTTCCAGTCCCCTCTAGACAGATCAGTCTGGGTCTCTAAACCCAAGGGCATGTTGTCAGGGTCCACCTCTGTAGCGTAAGAACAAGACAGATCATCAATGCCAGTGTCTAAGGCATCACCATCTCCACAGGAATTAACTGTCCCCTGGCTCTGGTGAAACACCATTAAGTACTCTGAGCCTGGAGCAGGAACACAGCCCAGTTTTTCGGAGTCTGATCGGTGGTTAGATCCTGTATGTAAGAGCCTTTGTGTTACAGTTAAAGTCTCTGTTTCCGTCTCTGTCTTGAGGACGGCATTCGGCGTTCCACTGACCTCCGTGATGCTGGATCGGGTCCTAGCCTGGGCAGCGGTGGTGAGGTCCTCGGGGGCTACAGGGGGCACCACTCCATGCCCTGCTCCAGTCTGGATGTCTCTGCTGTGTCGTGGGTCCTCATCTCCTTCAGACCTCTCCAGCTTGACCCCAGTACCTGCAGCTTCTGCATTTGCAGACTGACACAAGAAGAGGGTAGATTGTTACCAGTACATGAGTAGAATTGGATAATAATGTTGTAGGGAAGTCTCACAAGCTCCTCTGGCAGAGAAATGAGGATGTTACATGTAAGCAAGTGAATAGCTGAGGGGAGCCTTTCTGAAATAAACTGGCCACATTTGATGTACTGTAATGTTGATGTAATAATATTACACTAACCTCTATCACGATAACGTGCTGAGTTGAGGTCCCACTCCCCTCATCAACAGTGATTGGTTGGTCATCTGTCCATGTGTTGTGTCCCGCTGGCTTCACAAAGCTCCTGTTGCCTCCAGTGAGATGTCCTTCACCTGAGAGAGTGATTGGGAGTAAAGAGGTGGTTATGTTTGCTACTGTCAATGCTTAATGCTTATACTGTACACTATTGACAGTTTTGACACTGTGTAGAATTGGCAAGAATTTAAGGTAACTTGATAACTATACTATTTATAGATCAATGTATTATGTTCAATGCATCAGTTTTATTTAAGCAGTAAATGTTTTATCTGATTAGAATATGATAGTGTCTATTTTTGCAAGTTACCTAAAGGATAATTATTGCATACTAACTAAAAACTGACCAAGACCCAATTCCAGTTAACCTAGCCTGAAAACTCGATTTTGAATGTCATTAAATTCAACTTCAGACATAAATGAGCTTTTGGATCAGGAAAGTTTATTCTCACGACCTTTACACGAAAGTATGTTAAATAGTTATATTTTAAGTTACTTTACCGCTTTGGGTGATAAAAGCGCTGGTAGTGCGTTCAATTTTTTCTTTTTACGTTGACGTAATCATAATTTCCTATATTTTGTCTAACACTTCTACCTACAAAAGGACCAACTGCACGGACATCCGGCAAAGTAAGTATAATTATTTTATTAAGCATTCTGGCTTGTAGAGGTCCTGAAATAAAACTTTCCTTATCCAGACGCTCATTTGGCGTGGACTCCAATGTCATGAAATTCAACATCAGGTCTCCCAACAATGGTTAACACATCTAAAGTCAAACATGTGCAGATTTGAACGGAGCGACTGGCCCCTCAACCTCGGCAAAATGTACCTCTTGCCATTCCTCTGTATCGGTCAAGGATTTTGACACTACTGGAACGACTGGCTAGGACGCGCTCTCGTGCCATCTTCAGTTCCAGAAGCTGTAGTTTCCTCTGCAATGCACTGTTTTCTTTCTGGCTTTGAGTTATTTCCAAACGAAACACTGCATAGTCGTCGTCTACTAGTTTACAGACCTCTGCCACGGCTGCATTCGCTAGCACCTCCATAATGGAGGCTATTTTTATTTGAGTATGAAAAATCATACAGTTAGCTAACATTAGCAGCTAAGTAGTTAGCGTTACCTAGATAGCAGATCTATCAACCAAGTCCCGTCTACAACGCGAATTAAAGACTACCAGGGTTATGTATATGATACTGTGCAGTTAAACGAGTCATATTCTGAGTTCCAGGGTGTCAATACATGGCTAAATAACAATATAAACGCTAACGTGGACATTTGTCTTGGTCACTGTCCACTTCCGTGTACACTTTTTCAATGGTTTGGCAACGAACTTTACTGATACATTACCGCCACCAACTGGACTGGAGTGTGTACCAGAGACAGGGTAGGTCTAAAGTTGAACCCTACCCAATTAAACTGTTCATCATGGATACCATTTGCAAATCATTTGCTTTATTATTTTACTGGACTGATGGTACCGGCATCTGATGGTCATAGTGCTTTCAAGACAACTGGAAATTAGAGATCAAATCATGACGTCAGTGATCTTCAGATCCAGAATTTAGAGCTCTAGAAAGATGCCTGAGTTTCTGGCTTGGAATTCATGGTTGGATGGGGGCACGGTCTTCCACTTGATGCCAAAACGACTTTTCCCAGTCGGATCTATTTTTTTCCCAGTTGTTTTGAACAAGGCATTAGTCTCAGCGGAGGGACAGCGAGCGCAGCAGAGGGTCTGAGACGGACCAGAGAGAGGGGACACAGTCTTCCACTTGATGCTGAAACTTGATTTGCACCGCATCTACCTCGTGCCCAAATTTATACTGTTCCTATGACCAGAGAAAGTTAAATATTCCTTGATATTAAAATAACCCAGACGAGCTGCAGTGTTGACAGTGCTGAATAAAATCTTAGACATGAACTCACTCATAAAAACAGCAGCTCTTTGCTGTATTCTTTGAAAGTCTCTCTCTGGTAATGGTTTTAATGTTATGAATTATTTTGTATCAAACTTTGCTGTGGCTGGGGTCGTTATTAAAGGATTTTTTCGCCTTGTGACAATTGAGACAAGGATTGTGTATGTGTGCCATTCAGAGGGTGAATGGGAAAGACAGAATATTTAAGTGCCTTTGAACAGGGTATCGTAGTAGGTGCCAGGTACAACGGTTTGTGTCAAGAACTGCAATGCTGCTGGGTTTTTCAAACTCAACAGATTCCCATGTGTATCAAGAATGGTCCACCACCCAAAGGATATCAAGCAAACTTGACAACTGTGGGAAGCATTGGAGCCAACATGGACCAGCATCCCTGTCGAACGCTTTGACACCTTGTAGAGTCCATGCTCTGGGGTGCAATTCAATATTAAGAAGGTTTTCCTAATATATACTCAGTGTATATTAGTCCCGTGGCTAAGTAACATTTTAAGGATAATTGTGACTTTTGTGATCGAGGCCCCACATTTCACACACAACTAGCTATAGTGTCATTACAGATTTTACATATTATCCCCCTGGCGGCCATTTCCAATATGGCCGCCAACCAGCTCCATGGGGCCATATTAGACAGGATTCACAATGCCATATCTACAGTTGAAGTCAGAAGTTTATACACTTAGGTTGGAGTCATTAAAACTCGTTTTTCAACCACTCCACAAATTTGTTAACAAACTATAGTTTTGGCAAGTCGGTTAGGACATCTACTTTGTGCACGACAAGTAATTTTTCCAACAATTGTTTAGATATTATTTCACTGTATCGCAATTCCAGTGGGCCAGAAGTCTACATGCACTAAGTTGACTGTGCCTTTAAAAAGCTTGGAAAATTCCAGAAATTGTCATGGCTTTAGAACACATATGTCAGAGTCAAGGCCCGCGGGCCACATCCGGCCCGCGAGAAGGTTTTTTACGGCCCCTGGGATGATCTTGATTTATTATTAGAACCGGCCCGCAGACCGCAGCAAGCCGGCAGCCCGCAGATCTTTTACACGCACCAATACTACATTTCCCACAATGCAACGGTGACGCACCGAGCAGTAGGCTGCTTCATTTCAATATTTATTGGCACAGCAGTCGTCAGCATCACAGTAAAATTAACTTTCAGATACCCATCAAAAATGGCAAAACGGAAGGTGGACACTGAGAACCGGGGTTTCAAACAAGGTGGGAGTCGGAGTATATGTTCACGGAGGTAGCTGGAAAACCTGTGTGTCTTCTGTGTGGAGAAAGTGTGGCGGTACTGAAAGAGTATAATCTGAGACGACATTATGAAACGAAACACGCGGACAAAAACAAGAATATGGACATGGAACAAAGGCTACAAAAGGCAGAGGAATTAAAACGAGGCCTCAAATCTCGACAGGCTCTGTTCAAAAAAGCCAAATCACAAGGCCAGGCTGCTGTCAAGGCCAGTTTTATTTTGGCAGAAGAGATCGCTAAATCAGCCCGGCCATTTACGGAGGGGGATTTCATCAAAAACTGCATGATTAAAGTTTGTGACGAAGTTTGCCCAGAAAAAAGGCAACTCTTTTTAAATGTGAGTCTGAGCAGAAACACCATTGCCGAGAGAGTAGACCAGTTGTCCATCAATCTAAAAGAGCAGCTTGTGAAAAAGGGAAAAGATTTCATTGCATATTCCTTGGCTGTGGATGAGAGCACCGACATTTCTGACATTGCCCAGTTGTCAATTTTCATCCGCGGAGTGGACTCCAGCCTAAGCGTGACAGAGGAGTTTTTGGCTTTACGTCCTATGCATGGCACAACTACGGGGCATGATTTGTATGAAGAGGTGTCAAGATGTGTAAATGAGATGGAGCTGCCTTGGGAAAAACTCGTGGGTTTGACAACCGACGGAGCACCTGCGATGTGTGGACACAGGAGCGGACTGGTGGCGAAGATACGGGAAAAGATGCAAGAGGAAAACGCGACAGGTGAGCTGACAGCTTATCATTGTATCATACACCAGGAAGCGTTGTGCGGTAAAGCCTTGAAAATGGAGCATGTAATGAGCATCATCACGCGCACAGTTAACTTTATCAGAGCCAAAGGTTTGAATCACCGCCAGTTCAAGGCATTTCTGACGGAGTTAGAAACGGAGCATGGTGATTTGCCTTATCACACAGAGGTGCGATGGCTAAGCCAGGGAAAGGTGCTTCAAAGATGTTTCGAGCTTCGTGAGGAGATTTGTCTGTTCTTGGACAGCAAAGGGAAAGACACAACACAACTCCGAGACGAAATGTTTCTGTGTGAAATGGCTTTTCTGTGTGACATTACGAGTCATCTGAATGCAATGAACTTGCAGCTGCAGGGTCGGGATCATGTCATCTCTGATATGTACAGTACAGTGAAGGCATTTAAAACCAAACTGACTCTGTGGGAGACGCAGATGCGGAAAGAAAATTTGAGCCACTTTCCCAGCTGCCAGACCATGAAAGAGAAGCTCTCTACCAGTGCGTTCCCGAGCGCACAGTTGGCTGATAAAATAGGTATGCTTGCCGCTGACTTTCGACGCCGATTTGCTGACTTTGAAGCACAAAAAAGCAGGTTGGAACTGCTCGGTAACCCATTTGCTGTTGACGTGGAAAGCTCACCACCAAACCTCCAAATGGAGTTGATTGACCTCCAATGCAATGATGCACTGAGGGCAAAATATGCGGCAGTGGGTGCTGCGGAGTTCGCCCGTTTCCTCCCCGACACAATGCCCCAGCTGCGCATCCAGGCTGCTCAAACGTTGTCTATGTTTGGCAGCACATACCTGTGTGAACAACTTTTTTCTTTGATGAACCTGAACAAAACATCACACAGAAGTCGACTTACTGCTGAACACCTCCACTCAATTCTGAGGATTTCCTCAGCTCAGAGCCTTACCCCGAACATTGATGAACTTGTGGAAAAGATGGGACACCACCAAGTATCACCCTCAACCTCAAACAAGTGAACATTACTGTGCAATCACATATTTAGAGTTTTTACTCAGTTCAAGTTTAAAAGTTAAAGTTTAATATTTGTTTTCACTGCATGTTACTTCTCCTTAAACAAAGTGTTGTTTTTGATTAATAGATTTTTGCACTTTATTTTATTGTATTTCAATCCAATTATATTTTAAAAATATTTCAGTTGAGTGGATGATAGAAAATTGCTATTATTGTTTTTTTCTTTGAAGTAAATTTAGCCCACTTTTGCTAAAATAGAAAATATAGGCTACTGATGGTGCCTTGAATACCGGTTTCTTTCATTTAATGTTCATGTTATGGGGATTTTTATATAAAGGAAATTTGTCTTTTGTGTCTGTTGAAAATTAAAGATTACTGACAGAGCCATAAGAAAATATTGCTTTATTTATCTGATCATATTGGAATATATTTGTTAGGTTTTCAGTAGGTTCAATTAGGTTCACTAGACTATATGCGTCATTTAAAAATTTTTCAATGAACATTCGAACAGTCCGGCCCTCGGCTTGTAGCTAAATTTTTTATTTGGCCCTCCGTCCATTTGACTTTGACACCCCTGCTTTAGAAGCTTCTGATAGGCTAATTGACATAATTTGAGTCAATTGGAGGTGTACCTGTAGATGTATTTCAAGGCCTACTTTCAAACTCAGTGCCTCTTTGCTTGACATCATGGGAAAATCAAAAGAAATCAGCCAAGACCTCAGAAAAAAATTGTAGACCTCCACAAGTCTGGTTCATCTTTGGGAGCAATTTCCAAACGCCTGAAGGTACCACGTTCATCTGTACAAACAATAGTACGCAAGTATAAACACCATGGGACCACGCAGCCATCATACCGCTCAGGAAGGAGACACATTCTGTGGTCAGATGAAGCAGATGCTAAACTACAGGACTGTTTTGCTGTCACAGACTGGAACATGTTCCGGGATTCTTCCGATGACATTGAGGAATACACCACATCAGCCACGGGCTTTATCAATAAGTGCATTGAGGACGTTGTCCACACAGTGACTGTACGTACATACCCCAACCAGAAGCCATGGATTACAGGCAACATTCGCACTGAGCTAAAGGGTAGAGCTGCCGCTTTCAAGATGCGGGACTCTAACCAAGAAGCTTACAAGAAATCCCAATATTCCCTGCAACGAACCATCAAACAGGCAAAGCGTCAATACAAGGCTAAGATTGAATGATACTACACTGGCTCCTACGCTCATCAGATGTGGCAGGGCTTACAAACTATTACAGACTACATAGGGAAGCACAGCCGCGAGCTAACCAGTGACACGAGCCTACCAGACGAGCTAAATCACTTCTATGCTCGCTTCGAGGCAAGCGACACTGAGGCATGCATGAGAGCATCAGCTGTTCCGGATGACTGTGTGATCACGCTCTCCGTAGCCGACGTGAATAAAACCTTTAAACAGGTCAACATTCACAAGGCTGCGGGGCCAGATGGATTACCAGGACGTGTGCTCCGGGCACGTGCTGACCAACTGGCAGGTGTCTTCACTGACATTTTTAACATGTCCCTGATTGAGTCTGTAATATCAACATGCTTCAAGCAGACCACCATAGTCCCTGTGCCCATGAACACAAAGGCAACCTGCCTAAATGACTACAGACCCGTAGCACTCACGTCCGTAGCCATGAAGTGCTTTGAAAGGCTGGTCATGGCTCACATCAACACCATTATCCCAGAAACCCTAGACCCACTCCAATTTGCATACCGCCCAAACAGATCCATAGATGATGCAATCTCTATTGCACTCCACACTGCCCTTTCCCACCTAGACAAAAGGAACACCTATGTGAGAATACTATTCATTGACTACAGCTCAGCATTCAACACCATAGTACTGTCAAAGCTCATCACTAAGCTAAGGAACCTGGGACTAAACACCTCCCTCTGCAACTGGATCCTGGACTTCCTGACGGGCCACACCATGTGGTGAGGGTAGCAACACATCTGCCACGCCGATCCTCAACACTGGAGCTCCCCAGGGGTGCGTGCTCAGTCCCCTCCTGTACTCCCTGTTAACCCACGACTGCTGGCCAGGCACGACTCCAACACCATCATTAAGTTTGCTGACGACACAAAAGTGGTATGCCTGATCACCGACAACGACGAGACAGCCTATAGGGAGGAGGTCAGAGACCTGGCCGGGTGGTGCCAGAATAACAACCTATCCCTCAACATAACCAAGACTAAGGAGATGATTGTGGGCTACAGAAAAATGAGCACCGAGCCCGTCCCCATTCTCATCAACGGGGCTGTAGTGGAGCAGGTTGAGAGCTTCAAATTCCTTGGTGTCCACATCAACAACAAACTAGAATGGTCCAAACACACCAAGACAGTCGTGAAGAGGACACGACGAAGCCTATTCCCCCTCAGGAAACTAAAAAGATTTGGCATGGGTCCTGAGATCCTCAAAAGGTCCTACAGCTGCAACATCGAGAGCATCCTGACCGGTTGCGTCGCTGCCTGGTACGGCAATTGCTCAGCCTCCGACCGCAAGGCACTTCAGAGGGTAGTGCGTACAGCCCAGTACATCACTGGGGCAAAGCTGCCTGCCATCCAGGACCTCTACACCGGGCAGTGTCAGAGGAAGGCCCTGAAAATTGTCAAAGACCCCAGCCATAGACTGTTCTCTCTACTACCTCATGGCAAGTGGTACCGGAGTGCCAAGTCTAGGACAAAAAGGCTTCTCAACAGTTTTTACCCCCAAGTCATAAGACTCCTGGTTACCTGGACTATTTTCAAATGGTTACCTGGACTATTTCCATTGTGTGTGTGTCCCCAACCCCTCTTTTACGCTGTGTTACGGATACAGTTATCCTGTGTGTGTGTGTGTATCCTGTGTGTGTGTTTCTTTTCTCTCCTTCTCCCCTCACAGGTGAAAATCATCACTCCCCAATCAGTCAACAATCAATCATCAATCAGAAGACACACCTCCTCATATTTCCTAAACCTATCACAGTTCCTTCCCCATGGTTTAAAAAACCCATCATTTGTTTGTTCTGAAGCCCAGCTCAGCTCAGCCTCTCTGTAAATGCCATGTCTGTAGGTCTCTGTGTTTCACTCTCGCTTTGTGTCGTAACCTCTCTTTTGTTTAAGCACCTCATAGCACTTTGTCATCACCTGTGAGTATTGTTTTTGGTTATGGTGTTTGTGTTTGATTGCTGGTGGAAAAGGGGGAAACCAAGACAAGTCGCCCATGGGCATACACTACCCGTAGGTGAACTTTGTTAAATACACTAGTTAGAACTGGGCGGACCACCCAATGTATTTTTGGTTAGTTAGTTAGCTGTTGTTAAAGTAGGCTAGTCTAGCTTAGGGGTGTTTTTGAATACTTATTGTTTCTTTCCTTGGGTCCAGCTCAGCCCCTTTTCCTGCTCCCCCCATTACCGTGTGTTTATAAATAAACCTAGAGTTTGACGGTAGATTTCAGTTGTCGTGCTTATTTCGTTCACACTTTTCCTTTGTCACAATAAAAATTTGCATGAGTTATGTTACGAGTCTCATTACCATCCCCCCTAGACTGTCGGGCCAAAAGGGATTCGTAACACGCTGCTACTCTGTTTATCTTATATGCATAGTCACTTTAACTACACATTCATGTACATACTTCCTCAATTGGCCCGACCAACCAGTTCTCCCGCACATTGGCTAACCGGATTGTGTCCCACCACCCGCCAATCCCTCTTTTACGCTACTGCTAGTCTCTGTTCATCATATAGTCACTTTAACCATACCTACATGTACATACTACCTCAATAGCCTGACTAACCGATGTCTGTATAAAAGCCTTGCTACTGTTATTTTCAAATGTATTTTTACTGTTTTATTTCTTTACGGCCCTACACACACACCTTTTTCTTTCGCACTATTGGTTAGAGCGTGTAAGTAAGCATTTCACTGTTGTATTCGGCGCACGTTACAAATAAACTTTGATTTGACATACTTTGGTGCAAAAAGTGCAAATCAATCCCAGAACAGCAAAGGACCTTGTGAAGATGCTGGAGGAAACAGGTACAAAAGTATGGATATCCACAATAAAACGAGTCCTATATCGACATAACCTGAAAGGCCTCTCAGCAAGGAAGAAGCCACTGCTCCAAAACCGCCATAAAAAAAGCCAGACTACAGTTTGTAACTGCACATGGGGACAAAGATCGTGCTTTTGGGAGAAATGTCTTCTGGTCTGATGAAACAAAAATAGAACTGTTTGGTCATAATGACCATCGTTATGTTTGGAGGAAAAAGGGGGATGCTTGCAAGCCGAAGAACACCATCCCAACCGTGAAGCACGGGGGTGGCAGCATCATGTTATGGGGTTGCTTTGCTGCAGGAGGGACAGGTGCACTTCACAAAATTGTTTTTCTCCCTCATGATCTATGTGGATATATTGAAGCAACATCACAAGACATCAGTCAGGAAGTTAAAGCTTGGTCGCAAATGGGTCTTCCAAATGGACAATGACCCCAAGCATACCTCCAACGTTGTGGCAAAATGGCCTAAGGACAACAAAGTCAAGGTACTGGAGTGGCCATCACAAAGCTCTGACCTCAATCCTATAGAAAATTTGTGGGCAGAACTGAAAAAGCGTGTTCGAGCAAGGAAGCCTACTAACCTGACTCAGTTACACCAGCTCTGTCAGGAGGAATGTGCCAAAATTCGCCAAACTTATTGTGGGAAGCTTGTGGAAGACTACCCGAAACGTTAAACAATTTAGAGGCAATGCTACCAAATACTAATTGAGTGTATGTAAACTTCTTACCCACTGGGAATGTGATGAAAGAAATAAAATCTTAAATAAATCTCGCTCCTATTATTCTGACATTGCACATTCTTAAAATAAAGTGGTGATCCTAATTGACCTAAAACAGGGAATTTTTACTAGGATTAAATGTCGGGAATTGTGAAAAACTGGAGTTTAAATGTATTTGGCTAAGGTGTATGTAAAACTTCCGACTTCAACTGTACATAAATAATTGGTACCTAAGGCCCAATGATTTCCTAAAATGCTTGAGGGCGTCTGGAGAACACAATTAAACATCCCAAATATGCCGTTTACAGTGCCTTGCAAAAGTTCAGACCTCTTGGATTTCTTCACATTTTATTGTTACGAAGTGGGATTAAAATAGATGTAATTTTTTTGGTCAACAATCCACTGAAAATACTCTGTCAAAGTGGAAGTCAAATCATATTTTTTTAAGATAAAAAAAAAAAAAAAAGCTTCACTAAAATATACTCGTTGCACAAGTCTTCACCCCTTTGTTTAGGAAAGCCTAAATTAGTTCAGGAGTAAAGTTTGGCTTAACAAATACCATAATAAATTACTTGGACTCACTGAGTGAAATAATAGGGGTTGACTTGATTTTTAAATGACTAACCCTTCCTCTCTCCCCCATACATAAAGTCCCTCAATCAAGTATTGAATTTCAAACACAGATTCAACTACAAAGACCAGGGAGCTTTTCGAAAGCCTCAAAGAAGGACAGTGATTGGTAGTTGGGTAACAATAACAAATCAAACATTGAATATCTCTTTTAAGCATGGTCAAGTTAATAATTATGCGGTGGATTTTGTATTAAACCACCCAGACACAAAGATACAGTTGTCCTTCTGAACTGAGCTGCAGGACAGGAATGAAATTGCTAAGGAATGTTACCTTGAGGCCATTGGTGATTTTAAAACAGCTTGAGTTCAATGGCTGTGATGGGAGAAAACTGAGAATGTATCAATAACATTGTAGTGACTCCACAATAATGACCTAAATGACAGCGTGAAAACAAGAATACAAATATACAGGGTAAAAATATTCCAAAATATGCATCTTGTATGCAATAAGGCACTAAAGTAATACTGCAAAAAATACTCTGCAAATGAATAAAAAATATGCCCTCAAAAAGCCTTATGCTTGGGGCAAATCCAATCCTTATTTTCAAGCATGGTGGTGGCTGCATCATGGTATGGGTATGCTTGACTTTGGCAAATACTGGGGAGTTTTTCAGGATAAAAATAAACTGGATGGAGCTAAGCACAGGCAAAATCCTGGAGAAAAACCAGAGTCTGGAAGAGGAATTCACCTTTCAGCATGCCAACACAAAGCCAAATATTTGTGTTGGCTCAATCTACACTGGAGTAACTTACCAAGAAGACGATGAATGTTCTTGAGTGGCCAAGTTACAGTATTGACTTAAAAATCGGCTTGAAAATATATTGCAAATATTGACAGAGCTTGAAGAATTTTGAAAAGAATAATGGGCAAATATTGCACAATCAAGGTGTGCGAAGCTCTTAGAGACTTAACCAAGAAGTCTCTCAACTGTAGATGCCAAAGGTCTTTTCTAACATATTGACTCAGAGAGTTAAATACTTATTCAATGACTATATTTATATAGTATATATATATATATATATATATATATATATATATGTGTGTGTTTTTACTTTGTTACAAAATGTTTAGAAATCCAAGGGGTCTGAATACATTTTTTTTATATATGTGTGTTTTTACTTTGTTACAAAATGTTTAGAAATCCAAGGGGTCTGAATACATTTTTATTTTGTAACACAAAATGTGAAGAAATCCAAGGGGTCTGAATACTTTTGCAAGGTACTGTATATGTAATCTTTAAAATGTTAGTAGAAAAGTGCTAAAAAAAGTGCCCAAAAAAATCTCACATTATATTCTTGAATATACAGTACTTTCATACACATTTTTTGCATTTTCCATTTAAACACTTAAAGAACAACTGCCCCTACAAACCAACTAAATCCCTCTGAAAGCAGCCTACGTGGCATCAAGTGTCAAAATGTACAAAGTGTAAATAGGATAATGTTTGTCATAAAGGCAACCTTCTAAAACTGAGTTTAGAACCTTTGCGTCACAACGAGTAAATTAAGGTTGGGTTTGGATTACAATTATGTCAACAATTCATGCCCCCTTTTTGCCTAGTGGTGGAGCTCGTTTTGTATGGCCGGTGCCCCGGGTGGGTGTAGATTTTTTTTCCCCAAGGACCAATGGAATGGACTAAAATAAGCAAACTCCACCCATCTGGGGGACTGGGCCATGCAAATAAAACTTGACCATTAGCACATGGTGGAAATGTGTTATCTACGAAAATACTTGGCGAGTTCGCTTTGTGTGGCCCTGTGCCCTGGGTCAGCAGAGAGCACTTCTTTGGAGGACCAATGGAATGATCGAAAATCAGCAAACCACCCACTCGGAGCAGCCGGGTCATGCAAAACAAACTCTCCCACTGGAATGTCTTTCCCAGACAGTGGTTAGTAACGTTACTTGCCCTTTCTCTGGAAATAGATACTCTAGTGAAAATGGCAGTCTGTCTAGAGAATCATTGTACCATCTAAATCTCTGAAATATATTTTCCCTAACCTAAAATATATTGTCTCTGTTTGAAGCTTGTATAAATAGGGAAGCTTATAAATAGTGCACATAGAACAGATCTACCGCTTCTTAGACTATCATTTAATACTAATGAAAGCTCTAACTCACATTTCTATGTGAATTTGGTCCAGTCGCCCCAAAAAGTTACACATTGCAGCTTTAAGGTCAGTTACAACTACTTCTGGTACAAAGTCACAGATACTTACAGATCCTTTGGAAATAATTGGTATATGTCTAGAAGGTATTCCGCACAGAGCAATACCAAAGAATTTCATATAAGAACTGTGGATGCAATGTGCACCTCACAAAAGATCTTATCCAACTTCAAGGGGCCCATGTCCAGTTTGACATTATACAGAAAGTCTGCAGGACCATTGGAGAGCAGACATACCTCATGCAGCGATTTAATAAAGTCTGGAAAGCACCAAATCAAGTAGATCTTACTTGTTCATAAATTGCATGTTCACTTTTCTCAACTTCAATAAATAATCCAGATTTGGAAAAGTCAATGATCAGTGGATTGAATGACTTCAATGTAAATTAACGTGAAGTTGCCGTTTTTGGCTGAGCAGTATTTCTGTCTGTAATAAAGCCATTTTGTGGGGAAAAACTCATTCTGATTGGCTGAGCCTGGCTCCCCAGTGGGTGGACCTATGCCCTCCAAGGCCCACCCATGGCTGCACCCCTGCCTATTCATGTGAAATCCATAGATTTGGACATCATTTATTTATTTTAATTGACTGATTTCTTTATATGAACTGTAACTCAGTAAAATCTTTGAACTTGTGTTCAACTGCTTACCTAACTTCTTCCTCTTATCCTCATCGCCATATGTAGTATCTTGTAATCTACTACAAAAACTCCCCCCTACAGAAGACACCTTCATCCAATGACTTTTGTGTAATGTAATGGAAATGAGAGTCATGATCAAAGACTAGGAGCGATTATGCATAAAAGGAGCATTTACAATAAATCCAACCAGGTCTAATAGCTGAAGTGAATGATATTATATATAGCCTATCAACGTGGGATGACGGCTAACCACTGCAACAGGACTGTGTGAATCAACATGCCAACATTGACATGCGATGCAGTGATGAGAAACATAAGTACAGAAATAGGGAAAAGCGAGGTGTGTTGTCACACTTTTCACGCTGTCTAACATTTACTGGGCACAATACATCACAATGGTATAAATGTCACACCAAATGAAAGGAGGAAGTCTTGGGCACATATGTTGTAATGACATCTTCATGTGTTATTTCAGTACGGAGTTGTAGAGAGTGTGCACTTGTGACAATTTGCCCCATCAGCGGGTAAATTGTCACACTACGTCGGGTAAGTTGTCATTGGATTATCAACAAATAAGAACACAACTAATTCATTATGAATATCAAAATAAAAACAATCATGCCTAGAGAAGCTGGCAAATCATGTCTTTCAATCAAAACAATAATACTGACAGAGCACACATTAATTAAGTGGTACGACCACTTTACTTTGAACTTTGAAATCAAACGTTCTCTGGCGTGCACATAGATCCACTGCAATTGTTGGAATCGGAATGTAATGTAATGCTGCAGATAACTTGCTTAAATGTTTAAAGTCTTAACAGAACAGACGTGGTGTTTAAATACACTAAGGCATAGTTTTGTAACAGCCTATACGACATACATCTGTATCTGACTAATCAGACTCATCTTCACAGTTCTGGCACACATAAATTGCCTGGCCTGAGGTGCAAGCATCACGGGCCCATTTGTTGCATCTCACACACTTCACACAAGTCTCCTTTGGAAGGCTGTTTGAAAATGGCTCCACACAGACGAGGCAGAAGCACTCTTCATCTGATGAAGACTCTTCTACGATTTTTATCTGCCTTGTTCTTTGCAGATCCAGATTTTGACTCTCCCCCTTGCTTCCCTTTCCTCTGAAACAGCCTTTTGCTAGATTGCGCCGTTTTCTTCCATTGCAAGCTGGTTTTCAGGGCCAGCTTTTAGATAAGGCCGGATGTCCTCCGGAGTTGGTAGTCTGCTGTCAGAAATGGGATTGCTGGGCAAGGGTGAGCTGGTGCTAGCATAAGAACTGGATCAGGTCTGTGTCTGAGCTCGTGCAAGGCAGAGCTGGTATGGTGCTGGGACCTGGCAGGTTGGTGCTGGGGCCTGGCAGGGCTCTGAATGGGGCGATCTGTAACGTAGGATAGCGCAAACTCGGTTTCCAGAAATACATGACTGTTGTAAGGTTGTACCCCAGTCACGCTAAAGCCAGTCTGAATGTTCAAGGGAGTTGCAGCCAGAGGATAGGTGATTGCCACAATCCCAGGAATTTCATAAATTGGCATAGTCTTCCAAGGATTGTTCCTCATACAGGCATCACACACGGTGTTGATGTGCCTCTTCAGCGGCCCGTAGACAGACCTGTTTAAGGCTTGAAGCTGATGAGAGCAATGGAGTGGGAATGACAGCATAATTATGCCATTTTTGGGGGCATAATTGAGTTGTGTCTTTCTCCGTAATTAATATTACCTGATTAGTTCATTACATTTACATGATTAGCTCAGAGAGTCAGGTACCACAAAATAATATTTATAGAGCTGTTATCTTCCGAATAAACTCTTAAAGACCGAGTAATATTTTAAATCAATAGCAGTCAATATTAATCATCTTAATTCAGTCTCATCTGAAAGTTGTAAATTCTTGGTTATCTGCACGAACCCTGGCTAACAAGTTGAATCAGCAATACAAAATTGGGTTTAATTATTTATTTACTAAATACCTAATGAATCACACAGAATTACAAATACACAAAATTAAATCATAATGTGATTACAAATTACATCAAAGGAAAACGTCCCTAGGGGCGGAACAGGTATGACAGCTGCTTACACAAAAGAAAAGGGACTGGGGTAAATACAGTATCTTATGCATTCTAAATTACTGCCCATTTGGAAAAGGAAAATGCAATAAATATTTACTCTGAGCTGCGCTTCGGTAGGTTGATGGTAGATGGAAGGCCGTGTTGCCCAACCGGATCCTTTGTCCTTTGAAGAATGTCTCTGCTGGTAATTGAATATGTTGTAGTAATGTCTTTGTGTGGTAGGCGGGATACTCTGTCTGTTCCTTCCTAACCCTCGTTTGCAGCGGCTGTTGCTAACTCAACGGCTAGGAGGTATAATTTATGTAGTGAATAAGAGTTCAAAGTTCATACCATTCGCAACCAAAGCTCACGCTGATGTTTGCTTCGTTCTGTAGTTATTATCTGAACCATTCTGACATCGGACCGTCGTCCTCCCCGGAACAGGAGGTTACATTGTCGTCAAGGCTTTATATAGGAAGGGAGAGGAGGGCATGTTTGAATTTTTTTATAGCCCATGTCCCTTCACAGGGGTGGGCCACTGATTGAGCAGAGCCCTACCTTATGAAAACCCAAATCTCACATTTTAGAAGATAAAATCACATTTCATCCCATCACGAATCATTTCATATTCAAACATTTATATTGAACAACAATTCCATGTGAATCCGATAACTCTGTTGGCGGGTTTTGCACCGGTTTAAAGTGTTTTGCATTTGATTTGGAACCGGGCTGTCTCCAAACAGTGAGTCAGGTGCCCACAGCTGTCAGAAGAAGAAAGTTGGCTTAAAACAAAAGTGAGTTATCTGCCTTCACAATGAAAACTAGCTTGAAAATTCTAGCATTTATTTGATGGAAAATAGATATGTTTCTGGACATGCACCAATGTTGCCTTGTTGACATGACCGAGAAGTGAAGATAATTGTTCATTTGAGAAAGGTGGTACTCCCTTCACGCTTTCGTCCGATGACCTAATGCGCTATTGCCCGGTTCAATTTGGGCCAGCATAAAATAATCACCACAGAGCAAGACAGCGGGCTGTCAAGGTCCCGACTATTCCTATTTGGATTGGTGGATATTTTGGATTATTTGAAATATATATTTTTTTTAAATCGATGAGGGTGTTGACATTAACCGCCTGTATTGAATGGAGAGTGAGACGCTATACTAGCCTAATGAATAAGCATGATCGAATATCAACAGGGACAACTCCGATATAAAGTGTTTTTTTCTGAAAGTTGCTGTGATGTTATGTGCATCACATAGTACACTCTTAACAACCTCAGCATTACGAAACTTATATTAGATCAATTAAGCCTCATGTATCAAAATAAACATACATTTGTTCTTTACTAAATTCGACACCCATTGACCTATATTCAAAAACTCCTCACTTGCTTAATAATTAATGATCTGCTTAACATGGATAGATTTTGGGTGGAGTAAACCCTCTCGCTTCCCCTTTTCCTCTGATTTGGTAAAATGTTCACTTGTTTGAATAGCCTAAAGTTATCAACTAGAGGATCATGATTCTACAGTACTGCGTGGATAGTGAAATGAGAGGAGGTGGGCCAATTGAATTAGAACCGTTGTCTAAATCTCCCGGCAAAAGTTTCCTCCGAAGCGCAGGCTGCAAGAGAAGGTAACGTGCACAATTAGCTACGATAGGCAAAGAAAGGCATGTCAATGTATCTGAACCGAGACAATGTGAATGAGTTGCCGAAAACAGTTTCTGAAAACAGCAAGTGAAAGAACATGGGTAAATTCACATTAAATTACATCCCAAGATTTACGCCCATTTGTTCAGAGAGAGACCTGTGATAATTACAAGAGTGAACCCATAGGGTTAACAGTAAGCGTGAGCAATGTGCATTATTGTGCTGTGCTTATAGGCCATAAGGTAAATAGGTAAATGACATTCTGCACATCGCTAACAGGAAAGAGATGAAAGAAGACTTTATACTGATAATGATATGTTTGTATTCATTCCCACAATGCCCATAGAATAGGAAACGATGTGAATTATGTTATGCTTACTGGACGACGTTAAACCAGCATTTAGACCAGTTTTACTGATTGAACCTTGGTAAAATACATTCCCTGCAATGATACAAAAATAACCAAGTCAGTCTGTACAAAGTTGATTTTTTTTTTTTTTAACAAAATTGTCATACTCACATAACTTGTAGTACAGTACTTTTATTGGACAAAAAGATACATGTGACAAGTAGAATAATATTACTCACTATGGTATCACTTGACCACTTCTGTAAATCTGGAACCCTCTCTTTGATCAATGAATTTTAGAATACTTTGGAAAATGTTCAACATTACATTACACACAGCTTTACTAATTCCTGTCTAGTAAAGATGAAGTAAGGCATTATCATTATCTCACTATAAAACACCAGCATCAACCTCAAGGGACATAGTTGTCACTCTTCATCAGTGAAGCAGACACAGTCACACCAACCATCACCATATCATCTACTCTGCCTCATCATACTCATTCCCTCCTCAGTTCACCTCATCCAGTTCCCTACTACATCCAAAACCAACAGAATTAATTACTAACTAACTCACTAAGACTACATTACATGTCACGATACTCTATACATGGGCAGTGTGCATTTTCTGCTGGTGTAGCTCCTCTCTGAGAATCTCTTCCCACAATGCGTACAGGCAAATGATGTCTCTTCCATGTGGATCTTCAGGTGCCTCTTCGGCTGGTGCTGGTGGGAGAACCTCTTCTCAAACTAGGGGTAGATGTAGGATTTCTCCCCTGTGTGGACTCTCGTGCCTCTTCAGGTTGGACGGGTGGGAGAAAACACAGCACACTAGCTGTACACAAAGACTTCCAGTCCTTGCGCTAAGCTAGTTAGCACTGCCTCCCGAAATTACCTCTAACGTCCTGCATACTGAACTCAGATGTAAAAATGGTATCCACGAGTTCTGACTCTGGGGAGTAGATACAATTTTTTGCCCAAATCCCCAACTATCCCTTTAATGGTTTGATAGTCCAAAGGCATGGTCCCACACTTAAGACAAAATTAATCAAGACCTGGGCCCGTATCCACAAAGAGTAGGATCTTTCCAAATAATCGTGTTCATTATGATCTAAAAGGAAAACTCATCCTAGATCAGCACTCCTACTCTCAGACACTTTGTAGATACTAGCCCTGACCTAATACCATTCAGACAGTAGTTCACAGTAGGCTCACCTCAGTGAGACTGTGTGTGGTCCTGTGCTGCTCAGCTGCTTCCTCTGTGGCTTGAGGAGGAGGTGTAGCCTGTTTGGCCTCCATGACCATATTCCCCTCAGGGTTCCCCAGACCCTCCTCACATCCCTCCTTCACCAGCAGCACCTCTGGACCAATGATGTGTTCCACATGTGTTCCAGCCTGAATTCCAACTTGATTAAATAGATTTCTCACCCATCAACACACCTTAATGACAAAGTGAAAACATGTTTTTAGAAAGGTTTGCATATTTATTTCAAATGAAATACAGAAAGAACTAATTTATGTAAGCATTCACATCCCTGAGTCAATACATGTTAGAATCACCTTTGGCAGTGATTACAGCTGTGAGTGTTTCTGGGTAAGCAAGAGCCTTGACTTTTTCAAAATTTTGTTGTGTTACAGCCTGCACTTAAAATATATTAAATTTAGATTTTATGTCACTGGCCAACACACACTACCCCATAATGTCAAAATGGAATTATGTTTTTAGACATTTTAGCAAATTCATTAAAAATGAAAAATTTAAATGTCTTAAGTCAACCCCTTTGTCAATATGTGTGCAATAAGTGTTTAGCATGGTTTTTGAATGACTACCTCATCTCTGTACCCCAGGCATACAATTATCTGTAAGGTCCCTCAGTCGAGCAGTGCATTTCAAACACAGATTTAACCATAAAGACCAGGGAGGTTTTCCAATACCTCGCAAAGAAGGACACCTATTTGTAGATGGTGAAAAATCAGACAATGAATATCCCATTGTGCATGGTCAAGTTATTAATTACACTTTGGATGGTATATCAATACACCCAGTCACTACAAAATACAGGCATCCTTCCTAACTCAGTTGCCGGAGACGAAGGAAACCACTCAGGGATTTCACCATGAAGCTAATGGTGACTTTAAAACAGAGTTTAATGGCTGTGATAGAAGACTGAGGATGGATCAACAACATTGTAGTTACTCCACAATACTACCCTAAACGACAGAGTGAAAAGCATTCATGTTTGCACTAAAGTAAAACTGCAAAAAATGTGGCAAAGAAATTAACTTTATGTCCTGGGGTAAATCTAACACAACACATCACTGAGTACCACTCATCAGATTTTCAAGCATGGTGGTGGCTGCATCATGTTATGGGTATGCTTGTCATTGGCAAGGACTAGGGAGTTTTTAGGATAAAAAGAAACAGAATTGAGCTAAGCACAGGCAAAATCCTAGAGGAAAACCAGGTTCAGTCTGCTTTCCAACAGACACGGGGAAACAAATTATTCTTTCAGCAGGACAATAACCTAAAACACAAGGCCAAATCTACACTGGAGTTGCTTACCAAGATGACATTGAATGTTCCTGAGTGGCCTAGTAACAGTTGTGAGTTAAATTGACTTGAAAATCTTTGACAAGACCTGATGGCCAACAACCAACTTGACAGAACTTGAAGAATTCTAAGAAGAATGTGCAAATATTGTACAATCCAGGTGTGCAAAGCTCTTAGATACGTACCGCTGCCAAAGATGATTCTAAAATGTATTGGCTTAGGGGTTTGAATAGTTATGTAAATGTGATATTTATCTTTTTCATTTTCAATACATTAGAAATGTTTTCAAAAAAACATGTTTTCACTTTGTCATTATGGGGTAATCCCTTTTGAAATCAGGTTGGAACACAACAAAATGTGGAATAAGTCAAGAGGTATGAATACTTCCTGAAGGCACTGTATTGTCAGATAAGCGATGGTAGCCTATCCATTTGGCATGTAGCTAGCTAGCTAGCTAAGCAAACAACATGCGTAATTTAGCTTGCTGTATCAGGAGATTAGGCTCGACATCGGCAAGTCCTCGTCTTGAAAAAGGTGTCAGTCGGACTACTGTCATCATCACTATAGATGGCATGCAAATGAAACAATATTTGGATATAGCCATCTAGTTTATCCCCTAAAAGTTAGTTTGTTAACCAGCCATATTGATGTGATCTGTTATTAGCTAACTAGCCAATTTGACATGGTCCATCAATCAATGTAGCCTATCATGTCTGTCAGCAGCAATCGTGATTACACACACTGAAAAACAATGTTGAAAAGGGGATAATGTTAGCTAACTTAACTAGGTAGGCCTATGTTGGTTGGAGAAAAATGTACATTAGGTCAACTTACCACTATGTTCAGCCAACTGTACAAAGTTTCTAACTTGCAAAGTAAACATTATCAGCTAACATTACATCGGTAAATGTGCCCTTCTGCTGCTTGACAGGCAGAGCCCACAAACAATGGGAAATGAACCAAACCACTCATACTTGTCAGATATAATTAACTTTTATATCACTCAATTATCCAATTAAAAGTGGCCCCTATTGAGAGATATCGTGGGCTACCCTCGCATATCTGAAATTACATGATCAATTGATGTTTTCTGATCATTAAAAGCATGTAGTTACTTGCTGTATAACTCTGATGATATAGCTAAATGTGCGCAATTCTTTTGCATGGACATTTGTAGTTCTGACAATGCTCTTCAAGAGGTGATGATATTACATCCAAATAGTTAACCTTTATTTTACAATCCCTTAAACGGCACGCAGTTGTCAATGGCTTTAGAGGAGCTAGGGTCTCCTTGCCCCCCAACAGGCAAATCGAACACTGCATCTTATTGGGATATTTTATTGATAACGACCTATTGGCCAGTGAGAGGCTTCAAAGCCACCAGTCGGCCATATTGGCACTCCCCAGAAGCCACAGTCCTCCATAGGAATTAATGGAATTCTACAGTATTTCAATTAAATGTTTCATGGACAAAATTACATGTATTTAAAGCTGTACTTTGCAGAAATCGCTCCGCCATTTCGTGTTTTTTTAAATTTCTAATAGTTCACCTAATTTCAGTTTGTGATAAAACAAGTCGGTAGAATGATTCTCTACACTATACTATCTAAACTGCTGTGAAATATATTTTCCAAAACCAAACTTATTGTATTGTCAGTTGTTTGAAGCTGGTGTAAGGAACTTCAAGTAAAAGACGCAAAAACTATTGCTTCTTAGACTTGATTTCAATGAGAATGACAGATCTATAACTCACATTTCTATGTGAATTTGGTTGGGTTGCAGCTTCAAGTATTTTTTGTTGTTGTAGTAAGGACGGAAATATTAGAAGCTTTAAAAATAATAATACTTAAGGAAAATGTTTTTAATTTTCCTTTTTAAATGTTTGTTTAACTCACATAATATAATTTAAAAGTATGCAATAAGGTGTCTGTAATAATAAACAGGGCAAAAACAAATATAGACATTAATAAATGCATTTGGGTAGCTTCCCAAATATCTTTTACAAGGGTGGGGGAGTGCCAAATGAAGGCGCGGTTTCAAAACAGCAGCCCTTATCAGTCATCTAGTGTAAAATATGAATTATTTATCTGGACCCTCCTCTTGGAAGAGAGAGGTGATACAGATTACACAGACATAGATGCACACCCAGGTAATAAACACACTATCAACATGGAGAGCTTACCTATCCCCACATCGTTTGCGTCCTATACTGTAGTTACTGATTAGCTTAATTGTTGCTAAACCCATCATGTTGGACATAAATTATGTTGTGGGTAAATAAGAGTCAGCTATGGTAAGTCAAAAGTAATCGGTGGATCTTTTCTGCTGGCAATTCATTAATCTTTGTCTTTATTGCAGGGTTTGATCTAAATGTCAATCTATCGAATGGAACGGTTACTTTCTATATCATAGAGTGGCATGGTTTTTCTGCTGGTGTATCCTGAGGTATCTCCTCTCAGAGAACCTCTTCCCGCAGTGCGTACAGGCGAACGGCCGTTCTCCCGTGTGGACCTTCAGGTGCATCTTCAGGTTGCCAGCCAGGGCGAAGCGCATGTGACACTGGGTACAGCTGAATGGTTTCTCCCCTGTGTGGACCCTCTGGTGCATCTTTAGGTTGTCCTGGCGGGAGAACCTCTTCTCACACTGGGTACAGCTGAAGGGTTTCTCCCCTGTGTGGACCCTCTGGTGCCTCTCCACCTTCTGGGGGCAGCTGAAGCCTTTGTTACAGAACATGCAGAGGAATCGTTTCTCTTTAGTATTGCCTGATGTGGCTCCTTCTCCCTGAACCTGGGCTCTAGCCCTGTCGTTTGAGTTCAATACCTGATCGAAAAGGATCTGGCCGTGTGAATCGGAAGGTGCCATCGACGTGAACACTGGGTCACGACCCCTGAACGCATCTAAAGAGGAGTGGGTGGCGACATTTAGATTTGTCTCTAAGCTTCCCCTGTAATTTAAGAAATCTCTGCCCTGTGAGTGTCCGTCTCTTAGGTGACTATCTGTATTCCATGTGGGAGGAGCATCGCCCTCCACTTTCACCTCATCTACCACTATAACCTCCCCTTTCTTATCTAGGCACCCTTTAGAGTATACACTACTACTGTACCGGTTCCAGTCCTCTCTAGACAGATCAGTCTGTGTCTCTAAACCCAAGGGCATTTTGCCAGGATCCATCTCTGTAGTGTAAGAACAAGATGGATCATCACTGCCGGTGTCTAATGCGTCACCATCAACATCCCCACGGGAATTAACCGTCCTCTGGCTCTGGTGAAATACCGGTAAATATTCTGAGCCGGGAGCAGGAGGACAGCCCAGTAGCCCTAGTCTCTCTGGGTCTGATCTGTGGTCAGATCCTGTGTGTAAGAACCTGTGTGTTACAGTTATAGTCTCTGTGTCGGTCTCTGACTTGAGGACGGCGTTCTGCGTTCCACTGACCTCCGTGATGCTATGTCGGGTCCTGGGCTGCGCTGGGGTGGTAATGGTGTCCTCCGTTGCTACAGAGGGCGCTCCACATGCTGCTCCAGTCTGTATGTCTCTGCTGTGTCGTGGGGGTTCCTCTTCTCCAGACCTCTCCTGTTTGACCCCAGGACCTACAGCCTCTGGATCTGCAGACTGACACGAGAGGAGATTATTATTGCTACATGAGTTGAATTGGATAACAATGTCGTTGGGAAGTCTCACAAGCTCCCCTATGGCAGATAAATAACAATGTACATGTAGGAAAGTGAATAGCTGAGGGGAGACTTTCTGAAATAAACAGCCACATTTGATTTACAAAGTAACACATTTTTTATGCAACACTATGACACTAACCTCTATCACGATAACGTTCTGGGTTGAGGTTCCACTTCTCTCATCAACAGTGATTGGTTGGTCATCTCTCCATGTGTTGTGTCCTGCTGGCTTCACAAAGCTCCTGTTGCCTCCAGTGTGATATCCTTCACCTGGGAGTGTGATTGGGGGAAAATAGGTGGTTAAGTTAGCTATTGTCAATGCTCAACACTATATTGTACAATATTGACATGGTCTACAATTGACAAGGATGTAAGGCAACACTTCTGGTAACTTATTGATGTACTATTTATTGATTGATGTATTATGTTAGATGAATCACATTGTTTTAATTGAGTAAATAATAGGAAATACAGTAAATCAATAATCTGGTTAGAATATCAGTGTCTTTGTGCGAGATAGCTAAATAATTATTGCATAGTATTTGAAAACTGACCAGCTATATATATGACTGAATGGCAACAGGCCACACAGCCTCGGCCTTCTGCTAAATGTACCTCTTGCCATTCCTCTGTATCGGTCGAGGATCTTGATACTACTGGGACGACTGGCGAGGACGCGCTCTCGCGCTGTCCTCTCTGCGCGCTCCCGTGCCACCTTCAGTTCCAGTAGTTTCCTCCGCAATGCCATGTTTTCTTTCTGGCTTTGAGTTATTTCCAAACGAAACACTGCATAGTCGTCATCTACGAGTTTACATATCTCAGCCACAGCTGCATTCGCTAGTACCTCCATAATGGAGGCAATTTGAGTGTGAAACACCATACAGTTAGCCATTGTTAGCTAACGTTAGCAGCTAGCGTTACCTAGAAAACATCTATTTTTTTATATATTTTTTAATCTATGAACCAAATCCTGTCTCCAACGCGAATTAAACACTACATGTGGTAAGTGTGTGATGCTGTGCAGTTAAATTAGTCATATTTTAAGTTCCAGTGTGTTTATAAACGTCTAAATAACAACAATAAAAACGCTATCGTGAAAATTGTTCTTGTTGACGTCAGTGTACTTTTTGTGTGAGTTTCCGGCAGACTATACAAGTATTACTGCCTTTCACAGGTCGGAGTGTGCATTGCACATTGTCACACAAAAAGGGGAATAAATCTCACCACCATCTAATCCAGGGGTGGGACCTGATTGGTGTCACACTTTTGCCCCAGCTAACAAACATGACTCCAATAGTCAACTAATTATTACCTTCAGTTTAGAATGCAATTAGTTTAATCAGCTGTTTGCTAGGGATTGGGGAAAGTGTGACACCACTCTGGCACCTAAGGACTGGAGTTGCCAGTCCCTGATAACCCCACAGATATACCCAAAAAACGCACCACCCCTATCCCACTACATTAGCCCTACCAGATCCTACTCCAGGCCAACAGACCAGGAGCATGGAACCCCTTCTCTTAAAACCTCATGTAGATCCCTTGCACCCAAAAATGTCTCTGCTACTTCCACTACCACATGTATTTTCTGGGATTCACGCTTCATCTGTGCATTACAATTAACCATAGCGATAAACACAAGAAATCCTACCTTACTAAAACTCATCCTCTCTGGATCCCTCTCTTATTCACAAGGGGTCTCCCAGTCTAATCATTCACCCTTGGGCTATCCTATACTCTCTTCACTTCCGCAGAACAGGACATTTTCTGCCCCACTCGAGCTGCAACATGTCTGAATCCTTAGCACATAAAGCACCGTAGCGGGTTTGGAACATAGGCCCTCACAGCTTACTAAATATAACCTAACCTGACCTTATCAGGTAGAAGTTCTGTGTCATAGCTCAACAAGACAGACTGTATTCTCAGTCTCGCCATTGCCACCAGGTCTACGTCTCACCAAAAGGTGGGTGTCACAAACACCAGGGATATAATTTTTCATTGGATCCACCTCTACACTCAACGCTACCACACTGATCACTCCTTTGAGTGGCACCCTGCTCCGGAGAGCAGGGCACTACACATGTCGATCCCAGAAGCACATGACACGGTTTGTCTGCTGCCTCTGGGCGGAGGATGCACAAAAAAGCTAAACAATTAAACTTCTCAAAACTTTGACAGATGTACAGTTCCCAGTTTGACCTTTACTCAGCTTGAAACAATCTACAGGCTGGCCAAAAAGCCAGAATACACCTCTCAGGGCAAACGTTGGAAGTCTCTACCACACCTGACAACGCAGGTACTTCATCCTGTTCTGGCTCACTTCCAAACTCCATGTCACCCTCGTTGGTGATTTGTTGTAACAGGAGAAAGGATCTCACACTCAGTAGTTGATTTGTACTCTTTAACACCATTGCTAGGTATATATTCAGAAAATGTAGGTTTGAGCCTGGCGCCTTCCCATTCTTCCACGTTTGTGTTATAAGACAGAGGGAACTAGACAAATCATAGAGATAGATAGAGGACTCATCTTTGTATCTGTGCCATTATAGCTTCAGTGATAGTATGGGCGGTACCATTGAGGCAATTTTTTTATTTATTTTTAGTGAACCTTTATTTAAAAAGGTACAGAGATTGTTCTGTCCACTGGTGGATCTAAATATTTTTCCTCATAAACCTGGACCCCAACCAAGGATTATGCCTACTGGACCCTATTCAAACTAAACTACTGAGAGAGCTACTTCCTTTGCTTGGCCCTCCTATGTTGAACATATAGTGGCTTGCGAAAGTATTCACCCCCCCGGCATTATTCCTATTTTGTTTCCTTACAACCTGGAATTAAAATAGATTTTGGGGGAGTTTGAATCATTTGATTTACACAACATGCCTACCATTTTGAAGATGCAAAATATTTTTTGTGAAACAAGTAAGACAAAATAAATTAGCTTGAGTGTGCATAACTATTCACCCCCCCCCCCCAAGTCAATACTTTGTAGAGCCACCTTTTGCAGCAATTACAGCTGCAAGTCTCTTATGTCTCCATAAGCTTGGCATACAGTGCCTTGAGAAAGTATTCAGCCCCCTTGAACTTTGCGACCTTTTGCCACATTTCAGGCTTCAAACATAAAGATATAAAACTGTATTTTTTGTGAAGAATCAACAACAAGTGGGACACAATCATGAAGTGGAACGACATTTATTGGATTTTTAAAACTTTTTTAACAAATCAAAAACTGACAAATTGGGCGTGCAAAATTATTCAGCCCCTTTACTTTCAGTGCAGCAAACTCTCCAGAAGTTCAGTGAGGATCTCTGAATGATCCAATGTTGACCTAAATGACTAATGATGATAAATACAATCCACCTGTGTGTAATCAAGTCTCTGTATAAATGCACCTGCACTGTGATAGTCTGAGGTCCGTTAAAAGCGCAGAGAGCATCATGAAGAACAAGGAACACACCAGGCAGGTCCGAGATACTGTTGTGAAGAAGTTTAAAGCCGGATTTGGATACAAAAAGATTTCCCAAGCTTTAAACATCCCAAGGAGCACTGTGCAAGCGATAATATTGAAATGGAAGGAGTATCAGACCACTGCAAATCTACCAAGACCTGGCCGTCCCTCTAAACTTTCAGCTCATACAAGGAGAAGACTGATCAGAGATGCAGCCAAGAGGCCCATGATCACTCTGGATGAACTGCAGAGATCTACAGCTGATGTGGGAGACTCTGTCCATAGGACAACAATCAGTCGTATATTGTACAAATCTGGCCTTTATGGAAGAGTGGCAAGAAGAAAGCCATTTCTTAAAGATATCCATAAAACGTGTTGTTTAAAGTTTACCACAAGCCACCTGGGAGACACACCAAACATGTGGAAGAAGGTGCTCTGGTCAGATGAAACCAAAATTGAACTTTTTGGCAACAATGCAAAACGTTATGTTTGGCGTAAAAGCCACACAGCTCAACTCCCTGAACACACCATACCCACTGTCAAACATGGTGGTGGCAGCATCATGGTTTGGGCCTGCTTTTCTTCAGCAGGGACAGGGAAGATGGTTAAAATTGATGGGAAGATGGATGGAGCCAAATACAGGACCATTCTGGAAGAAAACCTGATGGAGTCTGCAAAAGACCTGAGACTGGGACGGAGATTTGTCTTCCAACAAGACAATGATCCAAAACATAAAGCAAAATCTACAATGGAATGGTTCAAAAATAAACATATCCAGGTGTTAGAATGGCCAAATCAAAGTCCAGACCTGAATCCAACCGAGAATATGTGGAAAGAACTGAAAAGTGCTGTTCACAAATGCTCTTCATCCAACCTCACTGAGCTCGAGCTGTTTTGCAAGGAGGAATGGGAAAAAATTTCAGTCTCTCGATGTGCAAAACTGATAGAGACATACCCCAAGCAACTTACAGCTGTAATCACAGCAAAAGGTGGCGCTACAAAGTATTAACTTAAGGGGGCTGAATAATTTTGCACGCCCAATTTTTCAGTTTTTGATTTGTTAAAAAAGTTTGAAATATCCAATAAATGTCGTTCCACTTCATGATTGTGTCCCACTTGTTGTTGATTCTTCACAAAAAATACAGTTTTATATCTTTATGTTTGAAGCCTGAAATGTGGCAAAAGGTCGCAAAGTTCAAGGGGGCCGAATACTTTCGCAAGGCACTATATCTATCCACTGTGATTTTTGCCCATTTATGGCCATTCTTCAAGGCAAAACTGCTCCAGCTCCTTCAAGTCCAACCTGATGACTCCTGTCTTTCCCCAGTCCACCTTGTTGTGCTGCTGCTCCAGTTTCAACTGTTCTGCTTGCCGCTATGGAACCCTGACCTGTTCACCGGATGTGCTTCCTTGTCCTGGATCTGCCGTTTATTCTCTCTCTCTCCCCCCTTTTAATGTTCAGCTATGAAAAGCCAACTGACATTTACTTCTGAGGTGCTGACCTGTTTTACAAAAAATAATAAAGGTTTATAGAAGTAACATTTTGCTGTACACACAAACATGACATGATATTATAAAATGTTAACCACTGTCAAGCCCATCTCTAAGACTGTGTTTCAAGTACCTAACAATATGGAGCCATTGGAGTTTATTATTTAAAAAAAGTCCATATGTATTGATTCAAGAATTAAATATGTTTTGGTTCGACTGAGAGAAGGTCCCTACAATTACACAAAAAATAACCAGTCAGTCAACACTGAGTCCATTTTGTATTTTCAACAAAATGGTCATACAGTCATAACATGAAGGACAGTACTTTTATTGCAAAAAATAATACGTGACAAGTAGAATAACTTCTCACTGTGGTAACACTACATTTCTCTGTAAATCTGGTACCCTCACTTTGATAAAATGTATTTTAGAATACTTTAGTAAAGGTTCAACATTACAAAGACATTCACTACTGTCGTGACTTTACTTCTGATAACTTATTTATCTAATCAACTAACTGTTTAATTCATTAGGATTTGGGGCACCGCGAGAGCAGTTGTTTAAAGAGTTAGCATCTCTGGAATTAAACTAAAGATATTTACCTATCACATCCATAAAACAGTCAACGTATTATTAATCATAACCTTGCATCATATCATCATTTTGAACAGCCGTAACCTCCACTATCTGCAAAAACCCCAGTGTTACGTACGCCTCGTGGAGGAGGGAATGCAACACCCTGCTACATCTCAACTCCCCGTGGAGTGAAAAAGTATGTGATCGTAGGTGCGGGGAAGGACAACAGAGGCAGAGAAAAATACAGTTTACAGGGAATTTATTATTCCTTAACATGGTAATGTGGGGAAAAGGGGCTGGACGGAACCAAAGCAAAGAAAGTCAAAATGAAAGAGGGGGTGGTCTACCTAGTGTGCATAGACAGATAAAGTACTACAGGTTATGTATGCCCGCAGGCCTCTTGCCTGAACACTCCCAAGGTGCGTTCCCCTTCCCCCCCTGGGAACAAATAAAACAGAATAATTTACCAATAATTTACGTGAACAATTTAAATGAACCAAAAACACTAAGTTCTATTGGCATACACATACCTCTGATGGAGCCGTTACAAAATAATATCAACAAAACTTTCACTGACCAACAACCAACACAGGACATAAAAATAAGCTCTCCTCCTTGACGAAGGAAAACTGGCTTTTATCAAGCTGGAGAAGGAGTTGGTAATTGAAGAGACAGCTGTTTTGTTAGTTTGTTACAGTTACAGCAGTCAGCGATGGGGCTGACCAATCAACTGCTTTAGGATTCCAGGAAGCCATTTCCTGAAATACACACACATACAAAACCACAACAACACAGAAACTGGGGAACGTAACACCCAGCGTTCCTTATGATTCAGTACTACACAAATTTGTGTAATTATTTATTTACTAGCTAACTAAATGATAACATACAAACTTAATACATTAGGAAAAGGTCTCTAGCAGACTGACACAATATGGTGGCTTTTTACAAAAGGAGAGGGAAAGAGAGGAAAAAGAGACACTTATCGTTGATACATTTTAGAAACTTTTCTCACAGTAACCGCCGCCCATTTGGAGTAAGAAATCATGAATGTATTTACGTGTCAATGCCTTGGTTCGCTGTTGGGCCTTTTCGTGGCACGCTTGTAAGACTCTAATTGTCCAGAAGGGGTCCCCCCTTTCCTGTCTTCTACTGTTGTTCACTCTGGAAGATGCTCCTTGGAAGACAGACTAGCCAGCCGTGTCAATGCTTCCCATTGGTAATGACAGTAGTAGAATACGGTGATTTGAGAAGAGTAGTAGAATGGTCCCACTTAAATGAGCTTTTCTAGATATTTGACTTAGGACAGCTAATCAGATGTACCAGTGATTGTCTGGGAGGTGAGCTTCTCGCCTCCACCTCGTGTTGCTATTCACAGTTCAAACCACTTTGGATGTGAGCCGCAGCTCAACGCCCTTCTGGTCCAAATGTACATTTCTTTACCAATCCTTTTATGCACTCTGGTCGACAGGGACGGTTCAGTCAGGCTGACACGCTCTCTGACCTCACTCAGGGAGTGGCTAAATACTCTGAAAGGTTTATAGGAGACAAATTATCTTATGGCTCCAAAAATCACATTCATACCTTAACACAAATACTTTCATAATTGTTCATATACAATGTTAAGGATGGAGACATTGGACTTGTAGTGTATATACTTTTCAGTTACAGCATTTCCTTTATAACCCCTTTAATGACATCACAAGATATAAACCAATATGACATTCATTTTCTATAGCTCTCCACTGACCATTCCCCACGTTCTCTGTAAGGAGTAGTTTTCCACTATTTTCTTTAGAATGTGTTTTGGTTGTTGTTTTGTGTCTCACTGGCTGTTTCTGGCTGTGATTAACAGAGTTGTTCCCCAGTCCAGAGTTGACGGCTCTGTCCCATCCACTGATCTCCACTCTGGCATCTCTGGTCCTGGCCTGCTCAGTGATGTTATCCCCTGGGTCCTTGGCTGCACCGGTCTGCGTCTGGGAATCCAAGAAGGCCACACAGTCTCATGTGTTAACCTTCAGCCATCCACCTGCAGAGTTTAGAAAACACTTTACAAACAAATGGATACAAATAGATTTTTTTGTTGTCAATTACCTGGTCATACATTGTGTTTTTGTCTGTAAACATAAGTTATCTGTATTTCTCCCTTACCTTTGTCGTAGCAGAATCAGAATTAGTTAGATAACATTGATAAATAAGATGTTTTATCTACTTTCATAAATATGTGTATGTGGGAAAAGTTACTTGGGCCCCAGAGAGGGGAGAGGTCCGGCTTGTCTTCATATGTGAACGTATCTTTTAAACCATGTGAAGGGATGATTGAGGGGGAACCAATTATCTCTTGGCTCCACAATGTCTGTGTGCTAGTCACTCCCTACTTTTCCCATTTGGGGGAAGAGTATGGCAGTGTCTGGAACCATTGTATGTCCCCTCTGATGTTGCCCTTATCTTGACCTAGAGGCTCACTCTCCTTTGTGAGCTTGTCCAGGTGGTGGTGGGGTCTGGCTATGTGATACTCCTCTCTCAAGTAAAAGTCTTCCTTTGTGCAGTTTTCCTAAAACCTGTGGTTCGTCATTGTGAGTTGGGAGGGGTGGATCTTTGCTATTAAAGATCTCAGTTGCCATTATGTTGACACTCTCAGAATTAAGTTATAGACACTGAATTGATCTGAGTGTAAAGGGGCTATGGTGAAGCTCATATTATTAAAATATTAAGTTTAAAATATAACTCTGACTTGTGTGTGGTTTGTAAACTCTCCTTTCACTTAGTAATACAGCAAATTACCCCGACACCTTGCTCCCCCATCTTTCTTCTACTCAGCACATTCTCTGATTGGTCAATGAGGGATTGCTGAGTACTATGCAAACATGTAAGTTGATTTTTTTACTTCACACTCTTTAATGGTTTGATCATTCAAAGGCACGGTCCCAAACTTAAGACAAAATGAATCAAGACCTGAGCCCATATCCACAAAGAGTCTGTGCTGAACTAGGATCAGGTCCTCACCCCAGTGAGACTGTATGTGCTCCTGTGCTGCTCAGCTGGTTCCTCTGTGGGTTCAGGAGGAGTCTTAGACTGGTTGTCCTCCATTACCATGTTCCCCTCAGGGTTCCCCAGACCCTCCTCACACCTCTCCTCTTTCACGAGCAGCACCACCACCTATTCTTGGAAGAGACAGGTGATACAGATTACACAGACATACACACGCACACACAGATAATACAAACACTATAAACATGGAGTGTTTACCCATCCCCACTATGTCAACCTGGTCTCAGAGAAAAACTGATATTTTACTCACATCCGTGCCACTCCATTTAGTTTAATATGTTACTTTACGTTAGGATACATTACATTGGCCTACCAATCTAATAGCAGTCATACAATATAATATGTATTGTAGGACATAAAGTAACTTACGTCTTGATCGCACCAGCTTGCTTTGACACGTTTAGTATGCTATATTATGCTTGACTGTTTTAGTATGATACATTACAGTTGAATGCTTTAGAATGATATGCTACTTTTAGAGAGACAGTAAACCTAGGCTAGAACAGGACAGTTTAATATTTACCTTACTGAGGTGATATAGATGGAATAAAGTCATTGTAATATTTTCTACTCTATTCTTGTTAACACACTGTTCTTTCTAAACAATTCTGCCCTCAGCTGGGAAGATACTGATCATAGGAGATTTGATGTGAGATGTACTAAGCAGTACCGTATTTCAAAGGACATCGTGCATACCTTTTTCATTTAACCAAACCCTTTGAGCTAGGACCCCAACCAATAAGATTTTTTCTCTTCAGTGTAAATGAAAGTGGGGCGTCTTGATTTAAATCATAGAGAATGAGAGAAGTATCTAGTGACCAAAAGGCCATATTAGCTGGGGCAGCGCCATTGAGGGCTTCCACCATTTTAATGTAGTTAACTTGTTGGGACTTCCAACTTCATTTTCTGTTACTTCCTGGTAACCCTGTTGGGAGTCATGTCCAACTGGGTCATCGGGATGGATCAGCCAATCATGAATAAGAAAATGTACTACTTCAAAATGGAGATTGGGCGGCAGGTAACCTAGTGGTTAGAGCGTTGGGCCAGTAACTGAAAGGTTGCTAGGTCGAATCCCCGAGCTGACAAGGTAAAGATGTCATTTTGCCCCTGAACAAGGCAGTTAACCCACTGTTCCTCGGCCGTCATAAATAAGTAAGAATTTGTTCTTAACTGACTCTCCTAGTTAAGATAAGGGTTAAGGTTAGGTTTAGGGGAAGGGTTTGTGAAAATGATGAGTAGTTAAAGTAGCTAGAGTAATAAGTAGTTGCAGTTGCAGTTGCTAAAATGCTACATTTGTCCATGATAACACACATGAGTGTCCCAGATTTATGTAGACCAATGTAATGTAACATAATGTAAAGTAAACATATCATGCCAAATGGAGTGGCATGTATTTTAGTAAAACAATGTTTTGCTCTGAGACCAGGCTGACTAAGTTTGAGTCCTATACTGTAGTTACATAATGACTTAATTGTTGTTAAACCCATCATGGTGGACATAAATATGGGTAAAAAAATAAGTAATCTATGGCAAATCAAAATTCATCAGACAAACCTGACTAAACTATTGTACAATAGGTGTTTGTGTAAGTATATTTAGTAAGTGTATATTGGTTGTAAAGCTGTCTGGTGTATGGAGAATAAGGTGAGATCAGATGTGATGTATATTAAAGAGAGTCAATGAAAGTCTTAGAATGAAAAGTCACATTTTGTGTTTATTAAACATAAAGTTTTAAATTCACCATTGAAAACCACACATACATGTCTCAACTAATGCTAAAAATCAGCATGAACTTGAACTGCATTAATTCTCATTAAAAGTGTCTTGGGAAAAAATAAAGTAGTTAAATGGATGTAATGAAATAGGCATTTGTGAACGTCATATATCCTACACAACACTATGTAATAAACCTTTAACTTATATATGCATTATACTGTATATATTACACAATGTCTGGATACAATATTCTATTCAGGACTATGCAACACTGAAACCTGTCCCTATCGTTATTCCAAATGCATCTGTGGATCTTTTCTGTTGACAGCAATGAAAATTCATCTTTGTCTTGAGAGAAGATTAAGAAGCATCCTGATTGGCTCTATGGATCTTGTCCAGCTGACTGAGCCTATTCAGAGCTTTTGCTGCGAGGCTTGGGGGTGGGCCTAGTGGGGGCTTCCACTATGACAGCTAACCAATGAGCAGCATGAAGTAGGAAGATAAGAGGGTAGATATAGATGAGAAAGGAATCATGTTCTGTACACACAAATAAAAGGAACACAGGGAAAGGGACACCCTCAAAGAGTACATGTATGGTTACGTGGGCAAAAGGAGAGAACTACTAAATGTGAATGTGAGCGAGAAATACATAAGGGTTAGCTTGGAGGAAGAATCTAAGGCAAAAAAAAGGTTAGAGGGCAGGACTAAAGCTAATGAGAGAAAGTTAATGAAAGAAAGTGAAGGTTGGCAGCATGTCACCGCACTATCACCAATGATGGGGAGACAATGTGTACCCTGAGGAGGGAATGGTTGGTTACCTCTTATGTTATGAAGTGTAATGTTTTTTCTGCTGGTGTATCCTGAGGTAGTTCCTCTCTGAAACCCTCAGAGAAGGCAAATGGCCTTTGTCATGTGTGGACCTTCAGGTGCCTCTTCAGATGATGCTGGTGTGAGAACCTCTTCTCACACTGAGGGCAGCTATAGGGTTTCTCCCCTGTGTGGACCCTCTGGTGCCTCTTCAGGGTGCCAGCCTCTGCGAAGCGCATGTGACACTGGGTACAGCTGAAGGGTTTCTCCCCTGTGTGGACCCTCTGGTGGATCTTCACATAGTTCGCCTCAGCAAAGCACTTCCCACATGTGGGGCAGGCATACGGCTTGTCAGCGTCAGTCCTAATGTTCGGCTTCCCACGTTGTGATCCAATGACACCAGAGTAGCTAGAAGCAGGAGCCACCACCCTTAGCTGGTTAGTCTTTGAGCTCCCTGCTTGACCTCTAGCCATTGTTTGGGTGTTGTTGGGATTGTGTGGTGTGTTATAGGCTAGGTATCTCTTGTGGTGAATGCCCATCCTGACCCTGTCTGTATTGGTGGGGTAACCATGAGGCAGCTGAGGAACGCTAGACCCAGGCTTTCTATTAACCCATTCATCAGGAATCAGATGAGATCCTGAAGGAGAAGACAGACCATCCGAAAGACTCCCACCAGGGGTGTCTCCCACCACTCTCTGTAAAGGCTGAAGCCCAGGGTGACCTGCTCTGTTCATCATGGATGCTGTGGTGTTTGTATCATAGGAACAATAGGGTCTATCTCTATCAGCCCCAGGCCCTGCTCCATCCCTGCACTGAGACTGTGAAGAGAAGGGTCTGGGCTGCAGACTGGATCCCTGACTGGAGCCTCTGTCTCTCTGTTGACCACCAGGACTGAGGTTGTTCAGTCCACCTGTCCACTGGTTGTGTTCTGTGTGGTGGTGGAGTCTTTGTTCCTCGCGGTTCAGTCCTGGTTCTGACTCGGGAAAGAAGAGTGAGGGCTCATGATCCAGGGTTCTGATCCGGGGCCAGGGTTTGTGACCAGCTGCCTCAGAGGTCCAGTCTCTCCCGCCAGCAACACCGGATATCAGCAGTTCCTCATGGACTGCAGACTGTAAACACAAATTGAACCGAAAAGTATATAGGTCTATATAAGAAATAATTTGCTGTACACACAGAAACATGAATATTGATAACCACAGACAAGTGCATCTCCAACACTGTGATTCAAGTACCTAAGATGGAGCCATTGGAGTTTCTTAAATGTCCATACTGTATGTGTTGATTCAAGAATTAAGTATATTGTTTTGGTTCGACTGAGGCAAGTGAAACTTAGTCCCTGTAATGATACAAAAATAACCAAGTCAGTCAGCACAGAGTGAATTTTGTATTGAATTTCAATAAAATGGTCATATATTCACATACCATGAAGTACAGTACTTTTATTGCACAAAATGATACGTGACAAGAATAACTTCTCACTTCGGTAGCACTACATTTTTCTGTAAATCTGGCACCCTCGCTTTGTTAAAATACATTTTTGAATAGTTTGAGTCACTTGAGTGGGTTGAGTCACTGACGTGATCTTTCTGTCAGGCTTTGCTCTGCAGTGGAAGAGATCTTTGTGGGCGATACTCAGCCTTTGTGTCAGGGTAGTGAGTTGGTGTTCTGTTGATATCCCTCTAGTGGTGTGGGGGTTGTCCTTTGGCATAGTGGGTGTGGTTTTATCCCTGTCCCCCCCGTCTCATCCTCCAGTATATATGTTGCAATAGTCTGTGCAGGGAGGCTAAGGTCAGTCTGTCTGGTGAAATGATCCTGTCTTTATCTCGTCCTGTGTGAACTTAAAGTATGCTCCCTCTAATTCTCCCTAATTCTCCCATGCCTCAGGACTACCTTACCTGATGACTCTTGGCTGTCCCCTTTCCCAGCACCCGGGCGTGCTGCAGCTCCAGTTTCTGCTGTTTTGTATGTGGCTATGGAACCCTGACCTGTTCACCGGACGTGCTAACTTGTCCCGGACCTGCTGTTTTCGACCCTCTCAATCTCCCTCTCTCCCCCGCACCTGCTGTCTCGACCTCTGAATGCTCGGCTATGAAAAGCCAACTGACATTATATCCTGAGGTGCTGACCTGTTGACCCTGCTGGTCATCTGTGAACTTCTGAACATCTTGAAGAACAATCTGGACTAAATGGCCTTGTACTCTTAAAATCTCCACCTGGCACAGCCAGAAGAGGACTGGCCACTCTTCAGACCCCGTTCCTCTCTAGGTTTCTTCCTAGGTTCTTGACTTTCCAGGGAGTTTTTCCAGAGCCACCGTGCTTCTACATCTGCATTGCTTGCGGTTTGGGGTTTTAGGCTGGGTTTCTGTATAAGCACTTAATGACATCTGCTGATGTAAAAAGGGCTTTATAAATACATTTGATTTGATTCACACTGGTGGCAGCTGAAGGATTTCTCCCATGTGGACCCTCTAGTGCCTCTACAGACTGGATGAGTGTGAGAAACTGGCCCGGCACAGGTGGCAGCTGAATGGTTTCTCCTCCATGTACATCCACGGGTGGATCTCCACACGACTGGGGAAACTGAAGGCTTTCCCACAGAACGAACACGGGAAGCGCTTCTCTTTTGTGCTGCCACCTTTACTGATTCCATCTCTACTGCTGTCATTTGTCAATGGGCTTTTGTTGCCATTTAGTGTTGAGGTACTGGCAATGTCTGAGGTCTGGTTTAACATACAAAGACTGTGAGGAAGATGAAGGCCAGGTAGTGTCGGTGTTGTCGCAGGGTCCATGTTCCAGTTGATAGATCCTATAGAAGGCAGGCTGAAGGCAGCATCTGTTAAGGGGTTAACCTGAGGTACCATCAGTCTCTCTGAATCACAACTATAGGAGCAGGATGGAGCATCGCTAGGGGAGTCGGTCTATTCTCTCCCGCCGCATACGGACACCTCCCTGTCCCCGTAGACCAATTCTACGCCTCGCCCTGGTCTCAGCCAGTCTGCTGTCATAGAAACTAAGTTAAGATGTTGTTTTGTGTTCCATTGTCTGTTTCTGGTAGTGGTTAACAGTTTTATTCCCCAGCCCAGAGTTGAAAATGCAGTCCCAACCACTGACCTCCACCATGTTGCCTCTAGTCCTGGCCTGCTCAGTGATGTTGTCCCCTGGGCCCTTGGCTGCACCCGTCTGGGTTTGGGAATCCAAGATGGCCCCCCAGTCTCTGTTAGCCTCCAGCCAACCAACTGTAGGAAGAGGATCGAAAATAGACTTTACAAACATGGCAGAGAATTCTACATATGGAGTTTCTTTTGTCAATTACCTGGTCAAGTTCATACATTATAATGTGTGGTTTTCTATGTAAACATAAGTTATATTGATTTCATTTTATGAATGAAGAAATAACAACAGCCATGTGCATCACTATTCCCATTGAAGATCTATTACTGTATGTAGGCTATATGTATTTCTCCCTTACCTTGCTCCCCCATCTTTATTCCACTCAGCAGATCAATGCTCTCTGGTCTGTCTTCTATTGTCTCCTCTTTGACCAGCAGCAGATCAGGCTTCCAATCCTCCATGTCTACTGACTGTAAGAGATACAGAGTGAGAGGATATTGGATCAAGAAATCTGATATGAGCACCCTGCTATGGAGCTTCTTCTGATTGGGTAATTGCTATGGGATTGCTATGAGTAGTATGCAAACTTGTTAGTTGATTTGATCACTTTACATTCTTTAATAGTTTTATAATTCAAAGGCATGGTCAAGACCTGGGCCCATATCCACAAAGAGTCTCAGAGTAGGAGTGTTGATCTTTAAATATAATGTTATTCATTATGACCTGAAAGGCTAAACTCATCCTAGATCAGCACTCCTACTCTCAGAGGCTTTGTGAATACGAGCACCGACCTAATACTATTCAGACAGTAGTTCACAGTGGGCTCACCTCAGTGAGACTGTATGTGGTCCTGTGCTGCTCAGCTGGTTCCTCTGTGGGTACAGGAGGTGTAGTCTGGTTGTCCTCCATGACCATGGTCCCCTCAGGGTACCCCAGACCCTCCTCACACCCCTCCACCTTTATCAGCAGCACCTCTGGACCCTCCTCCTGAAAGAGACAGGTAATACAGATAACACAGACATACACTCCCTCAGGTAAGTACACACAGATAATAAACACACATTCAACATGGAGTGTTTACCCATACCCACTACGTTTGAGTCCTATACTGTAGTTACAGAATGACTTCACTGTTGTTAAACCCATCATGGTGGATATAAATATGATGTTGTGGGTAAAAACAAGTCAGCTATGATAAGTCAAGTAATCATCAGACAAACCTGACTAAAGACTCTGACACACCCAGTAGATGTTTGTTAGTGTGTGGGTATTTTTGTAGGTATATTTGTGTTCACTGAGTGTACAAACCATTAGGAACATCTCCAGAATACAATTCATTGGGGCATGGACTCTACAAGTTGTCGGAAGCGTTCCACAGGGATGCTGGCCCATGTTGACTGCAATGATTCCCACAGTTGTGTCAAGTTGGCTGGATGTCCTTTGGGTGGTGGACCATTCTTGATACACGCGGGAAACTATTGAGCGTGAAAAACACAGCAGTGTTGCAGTTCTTGACACACTCAAATCAGGTGCAGCTGGCAACTACTACCATACCCGTTCAAAGGCACTTAAACATTTTTGTCTTGCCCATTCATATATACACAATCCATGTCTCAATGCTTAAAAATCCTTCTTTAACCTGTCTCTTCCCCTTCATTTACATGGATTTAATAGGTGACATCAATAAGAGATCATAGCTTTCACCTGGTCAGTCTATGTCATGGAAATAGCAGGTGTTTCTAATGTTTATTGCACTATGTGTATATTGGTGAAAAATCACTGTTGTGTATATACAGAATAGGGTGAGATCAGATGTGACGTATGCTAAAGAGAGTCTCAATCAAATTGTGTTTATTGATCAACAAGTTTTAAATACACCATATGGAAACCACACATACATGTCTCAACAAATAACCCACCTGAAGTTAATCAACTGCATTAATTTCCTCATTAAAAGTGTCTTTGGAAAATCTGCGAACGTCAGACACACAGCACAAACACAATATGAAAAAGACTTTTCGGCTTTATACCAAACATCATGAACACATGCTCTTTCCATGACATGAACTGGCCAAGTGAATGCAGGTGAACGCTATGATCCCTGATTGATGTCACTTGTTATATCCACTTCAATCAGGGTAGATAAAAGGGGAGGAGACAGGTTATAGAAGGATTTACTTTACTTGATACCCAGCGTCAACACTTTATGACAGTCATAACCTGTAATAATATGGTCATAACACATATTTAAACCTGTTTTGAAATTGATTGCGTTATTTTATGGCTGGTTATGGCACCTACATAAGAGTGACCTGCTAGAGCTGCAGGGTCAACTGTAAGTGCTGTTATTGTGAAGTAGAAACATTTAGAAGAAACAACGGCTCAGCCGCAACACTCACTACCCAGTTCCAAACTGCCTCTAGAAGCGACGTCAACACAAGAACTGTTTGACGGGAAATTAGTTTCCATGGCCGAGCAGCCGCAAACAAGCCTAATATCACCACGTGCAATGCCAAGCGTCGGCTGGAGTGGTATAAAGCCATTGGACTCTGGAGCAGTGGTAACGTGTCTCTAGAGTGATGAATCACGCTTCACCATCTGGCAGTCCGACGGACGAATCTGGGTTTGGCGGATGCCAGGAGAATGCTACCTACCCGAATGCATAGTGCCAACTGTAAAGTTTGGTAAAGGAGGAATAATGGTCTGGGGCTGTTGTTCATGGTTCAGGCTAGGCCCCTTAGTTTCAGTGAAGGGATACCTTAAAGCTACAGAATACAATGACATTCTAGACGATTTGTGGCAACAGTTTGGGGAAGGCCCTTTCCTGTTTCAGCATGACAATGACCCCGTGCACAAAGTGAGGTCTATACAGAAATGTACCTGTTCCAGTCCCCTCTAGACAGATCAGTCTGTCTCTCTAAACCCAAGGGACCATCTCTGTAGGGTAATAACAAAACAGATCATCCCCGCCAGTGTCTAACGCATCACCATCTCCACAGGAATAAACCATACTCTGGCTCTGGTGAAATAACGGTAAGTACACCAAGCCAGGCTCAGGAGGACAGACCGGTGGCCCCAGTCTCTCTGGGTCTGATCTTTATTCAGATAGTGTGTCTAAGAGCCTGTGTGTTACAGTCTTGGTGTCTGTCTCTGACTTGAAGACAACATTCGACTGACCTCTGTGATGCTGCCTCGGTTCCTGGACTGGAGCACAGCAGCGGTGGAAAGGTCCTCTGTGGCTACAGGGGGTGCCACTCCAGACGCTGCACCAGCCTGGATGTCTCTGCTGTGCCGTTGGTCCTCCTCTCCACCAGACCTCTTTAGCTTGACCCCAGGGCCTGCAGCCTCTGCAGACTGACACAAGAGGGGAGGTTATTAGTGGTACATAAGTTGAATTGGATATCAATGTCATTGGGAAGTCTCACAAGCTCCCCTATGGCAGATAAATAAGGATGTACATGTAAGCAAGTGAATAGCTCAGGGGAGCCTTTCTGAAATAAAAAGGCCACATTTGATTTACAAAGTAAATGTAATTTTTAATTCAACACTATTACACTAACCTCCATCATGATAACATGCTGGGTTGAGTTTCCACTCCCCTCATCAACAGTGATTGGTTGGTCATCTCTCCATGTGTTGTGTCCCGCCGGCTTCACAAGGCTCCTGTGGGCTCCAGTGAGATGTCCTTCACCTGAGAGAGTGATTGGGGGAAAAGAGATGGTTAGGTTAGGTACTGTCAATGCTGAACGCTATATTGTACACTATTGACAGTTTTGGCACTGTCTAGAATTGGCAAGGATGTAAGTTAACATTTTTCATAACTTCCTGAAATACTATTTATTGATTGATGTAATATGTTCCATGCATCACATTGTTTTCACGGAGTAAATAATAGGAAATTCAGTAAATCAAGAATCTGGGTAGAATGTGATAGTGTCTCTGTGCGCAAGATAGCTAAGTAATCAGGGGAATTATTGTATAATTGACCAAGACCCAATGTGGAAAACACATCTAAAGCCACACATGCGCAGAGGGGAAACGGGGCCCGCAGTCTCCTGCAACATTTACCTCTTGCCATTACTCTGTACCGGTCGAGGATCTTGACACTACTGGGACGACTGCCGAGTACGCGCTCTCGCATTGTCCTCTCAGCGCGCTCTCGTGCCACCTTCAGTTCCAGTAGTTTCCTCCGCAATACCCTGTTTTCTTTCTGGCTTTGAGTTATTTCCAAACGAAACACTGCATAGTCGTCATCTACGAGTTTACAGATATCTGCCACGGCTGCATTCGCTAGCACCTCCATAATGGAGGCTATTTGAGTGTGAAAAACCATACAGTTAGCCATTGTTGGTTAACATTAGCAGTTAACATTTAACTAGCGTCACTTAAATAACATCAACCAAGTCCTGTTTCCAACGCGAATTAAAGATTGCCTAGGGTATGCGATGCTGTGATGTTACATTGATCATATTTTGAGTTCCAGGGTGTTGGTTAATAAATATCAAAATAAGAACAACATGAAGGCTTTTCAGTTCTGTTTTCTTTTTTTTTCTTTGTTTTATCGGCGAATCGCAACCAACTGCCAGGTGCATACACCACCACCTACTGCACTGGAGTGTGAGGCCCGTTACGACCTATCTATACCACTATATTATCTTAACTAACCCTGAATTTATAATAAAATAATTCCCTACAAACCTTCTTACTTCCATCACCCCACCCTAAATGGGACCGCAGTGGAAAAGGTGAAAAGCGTCGAGTTCCTCAACGTACATTTCACTGACAATCTGAAATGGTCCACCAACACAGACAGCGTGATGAAGAAGGCGCAACAGGGTTGGGCTCAATTTGAATTGAAGTCGGTCAAATCAGGAAGGGATCTGAATTTAAAATATAGATTTATTCTTTTGACAAATAGATTCTCCTTTTCAGTGTATGGAAAATATATGGAATCTCAGTTTACTTCCTGAAATTCAAATTGAGCCCAACCCAGGTGTACATTATACAATCACTTAGTGACGGAGAGCCTCAAACATCACATTTATTTGTAAATATCCAGGGCAAATTAATTCTTGTTTCAGTCATGGCTTTGGTCATGTTCGGGTCAAACAAAAACACCCTAATGATTGGTTGAACCAGAACAGCTGAGAAGTTTAGCCACGCGCTACTACTTTTTTCTGCATGGACTGCAGACCGCAAACAAATATTGTACAGAAAAGCATAAAGGTTTAGATAAGAAAGTCTTTGCTGTACACACAGAAACATGACATGTATTTATAAAATGTTAACCACAGTTAAACCATCTCCAACACTGTGATTCAAGTACCTAATAATATGGAGCCATTGGAGATTATTATTATTATATAAAATCCCTATATGTTTTGGTTCGACTGAGATAAGGAAAACTCAGTCCCTGCAATGACACAAAAATAACCAAGTCAGTCAGCACAGAATCAATTTTGTATTTCATTTCAACAAAATGGTCATACGCACAATTTGAAGTACAGTACTTTTATTGCACAACATACATGTGTCATGTAGAATAACTTCTCACTATGGTAACACCTTTTTCTGTAAATGTACAGTGCATTCGGAAAAGTAATCAGACCCCTTCACTTTTTCCACATTTTGTTACGTTACAGCCTTATTTTAAAATGCATGAAACATATTTTAAAAAATCGTCAATCTACATGCAATATCCCATAATAACAAGCAAAAACAGATTTTTTGAAATTCTTGCCCCAAAAAAACTGAAATTCCTTATTTACATAAGTATTCAGACCCTTTGCTATGAGACTCGAAATTGAGCTCAGGTGCATTCTGTTTCCATTGATCATGCTTGAGACATTTCTGCAACTTGACTGGAGTCCACCTGTGGTAAATTCAATTGATTGTACATGATTTGGAAAGGCAAACACCTGTCTATATAAGCAAAAACCAAACCTTGAGGTTGAAGGAATTGTCAGTAGAGCTCCGAAACAGGGTTGTATCGAGGCACAGATCTGGGGAAGGGTACCAAAACATTTTTTCAGCATTGAAGATCCCCAAGAACACAGTGGCCTCCATCATTCTTAAATGGAAGAAGTTTGGAACCACGAAGACTCTTCCTAGAGCTGGCCGCCCGGCAAAACTGAGCATTCGGAGGATTTGGGCCATGGTCAGGGAGGTGACCTAGAACCCGATGGTCACTCTGACAGAGCTCAAGAGTTTCTCTGTGGAGATGGGAGAACCTTCCAGAAGGACAACCATCTCTGCAGCACTGCACCAATCAGGTCTTCATTGTGGCAAGGTGGCACATTACAGCCCGCTCTGAATTTGCCAGAAGGCATCTAAAGGACTCTCAGACCATGAGAATCAAGATTCTCCTGTCTGATGAAACCAATATTGAACTCTTTGGCCTAAATGCCAAGCTTCATGTCTGAAGGAACCCTGGCACCATGAGTGAAGCATGGTGGTGGTAGCATCATGCTGTAGGGATGTTTTTCAGCGGCAGGGACTGGGAGACTAGTCAGGATCGAGGGAAAGATGAACGGAGCAGAGTACAGAAAGATCCTTGATGAAAACTTGCTCCAAAGCGCTCAGGACCTCGGACTGGGGTGAAAGTTCACCTTCCAACAAGACAACGACCCTAAGCACCCAGCCAAGACAATGCAGGTGTGGCTTCCAGACAAGTCTCTGAATGTCCTTGAGTGGCCCAGCCAGAGCCCGGACTCAAACCCGATCGAACATCTATGGAGAGACCTGAAAATAGCTGTGCAGTGATGCTCCCCATCCAACCCGACAGAGCTTGAGAGGATATGCAGAACAGAATGGGACAAACTCTCCAAATACTGGTGTTTCAAGCTTTGAACGGCATACCTAAAACAACTTGAGGCTGTAATCACTGACAAAGGTGCTTTAAAGTTATGAGTAAAGGGTCTGAATACTTACGTAAATGTGATATTTACTGTTTTTGCTTGTCATTATTTATTTATTTTATTTACCTTTATTTAACCAGGCAAGTCAGTTAAGAACAAATTCTTATTTTCAATGACGGCCTGGGAACAATGGGTTAACTGCCTGTTCAGGGGCAGAACGACAGATTTGTACCTTGTCAGCTTGGGAGTTTGAACTTGCAACCTTGCGGTTACTGGTCCAAAGCTCTAACCACTAGGCTACCCTGCCGCCCCATTATGGGGTATTGTGTGTAGATTGTTGAGGAAAAAAAATGTATTTCATCCATTTTAGAATAAGGCTGTAACGTAACACAATTTGGAAAAAGTCAAGGGATCTGAATACTTTGCGAATGCACAGGAAATCATTTTTTTGTAAATCTAGTAACCTCAACTTGAGCAAATACATTTTAGAACACTTTGGAAAAGGTTCAACATTACACATATCTTCACTACTTAATGTAAAGGGACAGTTGTCACTCCTCACCAGTGAAACATTTTTACCTTTGAACGGGGTATGGTAGTAGGTGCCAGGCTCATGTATTTAAGTGTGTCAAAAACTGCTCAACAGCTTCCTGTGTGTATCAAGAATGGTCCACCACCCAAAAGACAACTTGACACAATTGTGAAAAGCATTGGAGTCCCCTCCAATACTTTTGACATCTTGTAGAGTCAATGCCCCAACGAATTGAGGCTTTTCCGGGGGCAAAAGGGGGTGCAAAGCAATAATAGAAAGATGTTCCTAATGTTTTGTACATTCAGTGTACATGGCTTGTGTGCATTTTCTGCTGGAGTATTCTGAGGTAGCTCCTCTCTGAGAACCTCTTCCGGCAGTGCATGCAGGCAAACAACATCATCAGGTGCACTCTTCAACTGGTGCTGGTGGGAGAACCTCTTCTCACACTTGGAGAAGCTGTATGATTTCTTCTGTGTGGACTCTCTGGCACCTCTTCAGCTTGTACGAGTGGGAGAAATTGGCACGGCACACGTGTAAGCCGACTACATTCTCCCCCGTGAGCTTTCCCACAGAGTGGACAAGGTAAGCGCCTTTCTTTGCCACCGGATATACTAATATAATTATTACTCCTGTCCTTTGTCAATGGGCTTCTGTAGCCATTTAGTGTTGAGGCACAGGCATTGTCCGAGGTCTGGTTTAACATTAGGAGAGTGTGAGGAGGATGAAGGCCAGGGAGTGTCTGTGTTGTCACAGGGTCCATGGTCCAGTTGATAGATTCTATAGAAGGCAGACTGAAGGCAGCACCTGTTAGGGGGTTAACCTGAGGTGCCATCAGTCTCTCTGAATCACAACTATAGGAGCAGGACGGAGCATTATTAGCCGAGTCGGTCTGTTCTCTCCCGCAGCATTCAGACACCTCCCTGTCCCCCGCGGACCAAATCTACGCCACACCCTGGTCTCAGCCAATCTGTTGTCATGGAGACTAAGTTTGGTTGTTTAATGTTCTACTGTCTGTTTCTGGGCATGGTTAACGGTGTTGTTCCCCAGCCCAGAGTTAAGGGAGCTGTCCCATCTACAGACCTCAACTATGTCACCTCTGGGCCTGGCTTGCTTGGTGATGTTGTCCCCTGGGCCCTTGGTTGCACCCATCTGGGTTCCAAAATGCCCACCCAGTATCCTCTGTTAGCCTCCAGCCAACCGCCTGCAGGAAGAAGTTACAAAATAGACTTTACAAACATGGCAGTGGTAACTCTAGATATGGAGTTGAGTCAATTACCTGGTCAAGTTCATACATTATGTGTGTTGTTGTATGTAAACATACAGCAAGATGCTGTATCTTATATGTATTTCTCCCTTACATTGCTCCCCCATCTTTAGTCCACTTTGCAGATCAGTGTTCGCTGGTCTGTCTTCTCCTGTCTCCTCTTTGACCAGCAGCAGATCAGGCTCCCCATCCTCCATGTCTACTGACTGTAAGAGATACAGAATGAGAGGATATTGGATCAATAAATCTGATATGAGCAACCTGCTATGGAGCATCTTGTGATTGGGCAGAGAGGGATTGAGTACTATACAAACATGTTTGTTGATTTGATTACTTGCCACTCTTTAATGGTTTGATAATTCAAAGACATGGTCTAACACGTAAGACAAAATTAATCAAGACCTGGGCCCATATCCACAAAGAGTCTCAGAGTAGATGTGCTGAACGAGGTTCAGATCCCCATCTGTCTATACAGAGGTATTCATTATGATCTAAAAAGGCTAAACTGATGCTAGTTCAGCACTCCTACTCCGAGATGCATTGTAGATACAGGCCCTGACCTAATACCATACAGACAGTTCACAGCGGGAGACTGTGTGTGGTCCTGTGCTGCTCAGCTGGTTCATCTGTGGTTTCAGGTGGTGGTGTAGTCTGGTTGTCCTCCATGACCATGGTCCCCTCAGGGTTCCCCAGACCCTCCTCACACCCCTCCTACTTCACTAGCAGCACCTCTGGACCCTCCTCCTCCTGGAAGAGATTACACAGACATACAGGTACTTCAACATGGAGTGTTTACCCATCCCCACTACATTTGAGTCCTATACTGTCCTATACTACATTTGAGTCCTATACTACAGAATGACGTCATTGTTAAATCCATCACGGTGGACATAAATACGTTGTGGGTAAAAATAAGTGAGCTATGATCAGTCAAGTAATCACCAGACAAACCTGACTAAACTATTTTGATGTGTACAGTAGGTGTTTGTTAGTGTGTGTGTAAGTATATTTATTACGTTTATATTGGTTATAAAGCGCTGTCATGTTTATGCAGAATAGGGTGAGATCAAATGTGATTTATAATTATTCTAATAATAATAAATATAGCTGCGAGCAGCAATTAACAGGGTTCACAGGTAGGACACAAGATCAGTTGGATAAAAAAAGCAAGTACTCTATCATGTAGGAACTATCTTCCTTTATGTGATATCAGTGAAAGTATTACCATGTTAATTGCTCAAAACCACAAGTGAAGTTAAGTGCAGCAAGTAATCATCCTTAATGTAATTACTTAATGTATGGAGTTTATATACACCTTTTTTGGGTCAATTTGACTAATGGTTTATGTTAAGATATTTTCAGCGTAATTTTCACGTTACTTCACAGTCTTATTTAAATTATGCAGACAAAGTCCACTCGATAAATATTTTTGTTCTGGTATCATATGGTGCCAATGACATCTACAGTGCCACCAACTAGTCTGGTCTGTAGCCGTCTAAAGGTGATACAATATTCACACAGCTTCTAAAGACATATACATAAAGGTTTACATATCAAATTTCACTGCCCCGTGTCTGCCGGTTCAGTTCTTATAGTCCTGGTGTGATATCGTACCATCTAGTCGTGTCATGTGTCCCGACTTTGAATGCCGTAACTCATTCTTAAATTCATAAGAGGCTAATTCATTGATTCATGAGGAGAAGATGATTGCAGATGATTTGCATTACATTTGCAAAGAACGGGTGGTTAATAGTTTCCTTGTTCTTTGAGATACCGAGTTCAGTATGGTTCATCTTAGGGACGTCCATGATGGCAATGACAAGTCAAGTTGATAGGCCACTGTGGAGTGGATTTACAGTAGTTTTTAAAATGGACATGTAAAAACTGCCAATACCTTAGTTTGAGAAAAGCTAAGTTAAGACATGTACCATGGGCATACATTCATAATGTGGTGTCATTTGGACCTATAGTTCATGAGAAGAAATATTTGTTTGTGTGCATATTTTAAGATGTTAGCGTATGTGCCAATATGCACCTGCTGGTATAGTGTGGCCATCTTTGAATGCACTAACATTATTTTCTCAAACTCTTTAAGTACTATTGTGATGAGCCCAAAGACCAAATTTGGAGTGAATCTGATTTTTAGTCCATGAGAAGTACATTTTATATGATTAACTTAAAGTGGCAGCGTAGCCTAGTGGTTAGAGTATTGGACTTATAATCGAAAGGTTGCAAGTTCGAATCCCTGAGCTGACAAGGTACAAATCTGTTCTTCTGCTCCCTGAGCTGACAAGGCAGTTAATCCACTGTTCCTATTGAAAATAATAATTTGTTCTTAACTGACTAGGTTAAAAAAATATTACTTTTTGGGTGACCAACCAAATTTACATAGAAATGTGAGTTATAGGTCACTCATTGAAAGCAAGTCTCAGAAGCAGTAGATCTGTTCTGTGTACGCTATTTCTATGCTTGCCATGCTTAAGTTGAGTTTTGGGGTAATTTACTTTTGTACAACAAATCAAGTCATATTTGTCACATGCGCCGAATACAACAGGTGTAGTAGACCTTACAGTGAAATGCTTACTTACAAGCCCTTAACCAACAATGCAGCTTTTAGAAAATACCACAAAAGAGATAAGAATAACAAATAATTAAAGAACAGCAGTAGCGGGGCTATATACAGGGGGTACCGCTACAGAGTCCATGTCAATGTGCGGGGGCACCGGTGTGGAGGTAATATGTACACGTAGATAGAGTTATTCAAGTGAGTAGCAGCAGCTTCAAACAGCTGAAAAACAATATTTTTGGTTATTGAAAAGATGGTGAAAATGATTCTCTACATTGCTTGTTTTTGCTCATCTTGTGAGAAACTGAAATTAGGCAAACTATTAGAATTTCAGCAACCAGTAAACGGCAGTGCAATTTCTGCATATTGCACCTTTAAGCACTTTTTATTTATCAATAACTCAGCCATCTCTTAACCAATCCCTTAACTTAGTTTGATAAAAGCTAAAGTAAAACTCCTCAAAAAATATAATATTTGTTTCATTAGTCCACGGTTGATATAGTCCCAAAATGTTTTGCATGTCAGCAATCAACTTTTAAAGCTGTATAACTTTCAAAAGACAGAATACAGCTGTTATGATACATCCTTTAATAAAAGATGTAATTTTTTAATAAAAGAAAATAATTAAGAATTCAGAAAACAACTTTGCTGTGAACCCCTAATAATGTATTAAACATTTATAGCGCATTTCATTACAGACAGAATATGTATACTAAAGCGAGACTCCATGAGAAGAAAAAAGTCCCATTTTGCTTTTATTAAAGTTTTAAAATACACCATATGAAAAAATAATAATAATAACAACACAGGTCTTAACTACAAATGTGCATGATAAAATGCATAGATTCTCATTAAAAGTGTTCTGGGAAAAACTAAGTCGTTTTTGAAAGGAAATGGGCATTTGAACATCATATAGCCGACACAGTACAAAACACAATATGTAACATACTGTTTTGGATTATATACCACAAAATGTCTGGATGCAATATTCTACCCAGGAATATTCAATTCTGAAATGTATTACTCTCATTAGTCCAAATGCATCTGGGGATGCTTTCTGCTGACAACAATTAAAATGTATCTTTGTCTTTAATGCAGGGTTTGATTGAAAAGTCAGAAGCTATCGAGTGGAATGGTTTTTCTGCTGGTGTATCCTGAGATAGCTCCTCTCTGAGAACCTCTTCCCGCATTGTGTACATGCGAATGGCCTTTCTCCCGTGTGGACCTTCAGGTGCATCTTAAGGTGGTCCTGGCGGGAGAACCTCTTCTCACACTGGGGGCAGTTGTAGGGTTTCTCCCCTGTGTGGACCCTCTGGTGCCTCTTTAGGGTGCCAGCCTCAGTGAAGCGCATGTGACAATGGGTACAGCTGTAGGGTTTCTCCCCTGTGTGGACCCTCTGGTGGATCTCCACCTTCTGGGGGCTGCTGAAGCCTTTGTTACAGAACATGCAGAGGAACCTCTTCTCTTTACTACCGCCTGACGTGGCTCCCCCTCTCCGAGCCTGGTCTCTAGCCATGTCGTTTGAGTTCAATACCTGATCGAAAAACACGTGGCCGTGAGAATCAGAAGGCCCCATTGAAGTTGACACTGGGTCATGATCCTTGAGTGCGTGTAAAGGGGAGTGGGTCACAACATTTGCATTTGTCTCTAAGCTGTCCCTGTAATTTAAGAAATCTATGCCCTGTGAGTGTTCATCTCCTAGGTGACTATCTGCATTCCATGTGGGAGGAGCGTCGCCCTCCACTTTCACAATCGCCTCATCTACCACTATAACTTCCCCTTTCTTATCTAGGCACCCTTCAGAGTATACACTACCACTATACTGGTTCCTGTCGCCTTTAGTTCCAGTCGGGGTATCTAAACCGAAGAGCATGTTGCCAGTGTCCATCTCTGTAGCGTAAGAACAAGACGGATCATTGCCCGTCTCTATCGCTTGACTTTGGTTGGGATGAGAATGAACCGTCCTCGAGCTCGGGTTACCGTGAAGTAAATACTCTGAGCCGGGAGCAGGTGAACAGCCCAGTCTCTCTGTGTGTAAAATCCTTTGTTTAACAGTTAAAGTCTCTCTGTCTGTCTCTGACTTGAGGACAGCATTCAGCATTCCACTGACCTCCATGATGCTATGGCAGGTCCTGGGCTGCGCTGGGGCAGTGGTGTGGTCCTCCATGGCTACAGGGGGCACTCCAGTCTCGATGTCTCTGCTGTGCCGTGGGTCCTCCTCTCCTCTATGCCTCTCCTGCTTGACTCCAGGACCTGCAGACTCTGCATCTGCAGACTGACACAAGAAGAGAGAGGAGGTTATTACCGGTACATGAATTGGATAACAATGTCATATGGAAGTCTCACAAGCTCCCCGATGGCAGATAAATAAGGATATACAGTGCATTATTATCCATTCATGCTACCGCATTTCTGTCTTTCTCCCCTTCATAGCCTACTTTCCTTGCCAATTCACCATCTTAAAGTCTACTTTCAGAAAGCTTAAGGTAGGCCTATGTTTTTTAATACGTTTTAATGAAAGGTGAAATATTTGTTCGTGACTAACATATGCTGGTAGCATTAATCGCCGGGTCCCTTTACAGGTGTGTTTTCACCGATCCTCAGTATAGGCCTATCTGTACATCAGAATGTTTCCTAAAGTAGCCTGTCTGGACTTCATTTCTTTAATAAGAATCAAACCCTCCTGTAATTATTGAATCTGTAAAATATACACTACCATTCAAAAGTTTGGGGTCACTTAGAAATGTCATTGTTTTTGAAAGAAATGCTATTTTTTTGTCAATTAAAATAACATCAAATTGATCAGAAACACAATGTAGACATTGTTAATGTTGTAAATTACTATTGTAGCTGGAAACAGCTGATCTTTAATGGAGTATCTACATAGGCGTACGGAGGCCCATCATCAGCAACCATCACTCCTGTGTCCAATGGCACAGTGTGTTAGCTAAGTTTATCATTTAAAAAAAAGATAATTGATCATTAGAAAACGCTTTTGCAATTATGTTAGCACAGCTGTAAACTGTTTTATTGATGAAAGAAGCAATAAAACTGGCCTCCTTTAGACTAGTTGAGTATCTGGAGCATCAGCATTTGTGGGTTCGATTACAGGCTCAAAATGGCCAGAAACAAAGTACTTTCTTCTGAAACTCGTCAGTCTATTCTTGTCCTGAGAAATGAAGGCTATTCTATGTGAGAAATTGCAAAGAAACTGAAGATATTGTAAAACGCTGTGTACTACTCCCTTCACAGAACAGCGCAAACTGGCTCTAACCAGAATAGAAAGAGTGGTGGGCCCCGGTGCACAACTGAGCAAGAGGACAAGTACATTAGTGTCTAGTTTGAGAAACAGACGCCTCACAAGTCCTCAACTGGCAGCTTCATTAAATAGTACCCTCAAAACACTCGTTTCAATGTCAACAGTGAAGAGGCGACTCTGGGATGCTGACCTTCTAGGCAGAGTTCCTCTGTCCAGTGTTCGTGTTCTTTTGCCCATCTTAATCTTTTATTTTTATTGGTCAGTCTGAGATATGGCTTTTTCTTTGCAACTCCTGGAATCACCTCTTCACTGTTGACATTGAGACTGGTGTTTTACAGGTACTATTCAATGAAGCAGCCAGTTGAGGACTTGTAAGGCGTCTGTTTCTCAAACTAGACACTAATGTACTTGTCCTCTTGCTCAGTTGTGCACCGGGGCCTGCCACTCCTCTTTCTAAAATCTGCCATGTCCAGCTACAATAGTCATTTACAACATCACCAAATGTCTACACTATATTTCTGATCAACTTGACTTTATTTTAATGGACAAGAAGATGCACTTTTCTTTCAAAAACAAGGACATTTCGAAGTGACCCAAAACTTTTGAACAGTAGTGTATATTTTCAGTAGCTTAGGCTACATAATTTCTCTAATTACAACGTCCTCTCTGAAGAACATATTCAAATACCACTGCCATCACATGACCGACTAATCGAGGTAATAACTGGAATAACAATAATGAAATACTACTGATGATAAAGTGTAATTGTAATACCCCTCCAATCACTTATGTTTTCAACCATGTACAATGGCCTGGCTAATTAGATAACCTCAAATTCAAAGTCCGTCACAGCCCTACCTCTATCATGATAATGTGCTGTGGTGAGGTTCCACTCCCCTCATTAACAGTGATTAGTTGGTCATCTCTCCATGTATTGTGTCCTACGGGCTTCACAACACTCCTGTTGCCTCCAGTGAGATGTCCTTCACCTGAGAGTGTGATTGGGGGAAAAGAGATGGTTAGGTACTGTCAATGCTCAACGCTATATTGTACACTATTGACAATTTTTTACTCTGCCTATAATTGACAAGGATGTAAGGTAACACTTCAAATAACTTGTTGATATACTATTTATAGGCAGACGTTACATGAATCATGTTTTTATTAGGTAAATAGTAAATCAATAATCTGGTTAGAATATTGTGTCTGTGCGCAAGATAGCCAAGTAATCAGGGGATTTACTGCATACTATCCAAAACTTGACCAAGACGCAATTCTGGGTAACGCATCTTAACACATGTGCAGAAGGGAACGGGGCGACGTGTAATGACCAATATATGAACGGCGAAAGACAGCGCAGCCTCCCACAAAATGTACCTCTTGCCGTTACACTGTATCGGTCGAGGATCTTGACACTACTGGGACGACTGGCGAGGACGCTGTCCCGTGCCATCTTCAGTTCCAGTAGCTGTAGTTTCCTCCGCAATGTCCTGTTTTCTTTCTGGCTTTGAGTTATTTCCAAACGAAACACTGCATAGTCGTCGTCTACGAGTTTGCAGATTTCTGCAACGAATGCATTCGATAGTACCTCAACGATGGAGGCTATTTGAGTATGAAAAACCATACAGTTAGCCATTGTTAGCTGCTAGCTAGCATTAATCAAGTCCCGTCTACAACGCAAAGTAAAGACGACCTGGGGTAAGTATGCGATGCTGTCCAATTAAATGAGTCATTGAGTTCAAGGGTGTTGATAAACGTCTAAATAACAAAACGCTAACGTGGAAACTGTTTTATTACTATTCGTTTCCTTTTACACTGAAGAGAAGGGTGTTATTCTTCTTCTATGGTATGACGTTCCACAAAGAAATGTTAGAGGTGTGTGCATTCGAGATACTTGGGAGTATTCCGCCATTCGATTGTACGTGGGTCCAATCCGAATCACATCCATACACATACTCCGTAACCTGATGTAGTAGGCATAGAGCCACTGATTTATCCATTATATTGACCCGATAGTCAAGTGGCCGCACTAACAATGTAAATGAATGACTTCAAAAATGGAAGTCAGTTTGGAGGAGGCAAGACCATGACTTGGTCATGATTCAGGAAGATGTTATGCTTGTTGTTATTCACTAGGGATAATGTCTTAAGATAATTCCCCCCCCAAAAATGTAAGTGTCATTTTGGTATAGAACTTTGGAATTTTTGTTTGTGTATAAAGTATTTGGCAACAAGAATTTAAAAAAATCAATTTCAATGGTCTTGTTATCATTGCAATAGTAACATATATCCTTTATGTCAAAAACATGGCTCGTGATCATAATGGTAAATAAGTATTGTGCAAGGTTTTCCCAAAATTATGACACATTTACATTCAAAGCACAAGTGAGTCATACAATTGCACTAGAATTGTTTATTTTTTAAATTTTATATTTTTTGTATGTTTTAATATTTTCTTGTTAATACATGTTTTGTTTTGTTAGACATGTTTAATGTAGCAATGTAAGTTGATTTTTGTATTATGAATAAAAATGTATTAAATAAAACCTGCCTATTTCCTTACGTAATGTCACGATTCCAAAGTTATACGATATTAGAGAACAAGTCAGTATCTCACATCTTGGAAAATATTATGTTGTACTAATTGTTGATGAAATTCATGCTATAATGTTGGGTTCTTCTTCTGTGGATTTCATATGGCGGTTGGCAACCAACTTTAAGGTGCCTTACAAGAGACAGGGAAGCTCTAAATCCTACCCAATAGTCTTGTCTCCTTAAGGAAACGAAATACATAATTAAATACTACATCCCCTGAAGATTTCCACAGCAGTTGACTTAATCTTGGCTCTTGAACCACACTGCTCCTCAAATCTAATAACAGTCCCTCCCATATTTCTGGCACTGCTTCTGCTTTACTGATTGACAATGCCATTAAGAACTTGGTACCCAGAACATCACCACAAATACCCCTATCTGTCTGACCATATACAAGCACTGCAAAACCTCACACTATATCCTGTCTGGTCCGAGACACAAATGACTAATGTTGGGTTGTGGAGCAAGCTTCCAATTGACTCCCATTCACTCGCCCAGAATGCACCACGTGGTCAATTGACGACTCATGGGAAACGTACACAATGGGCGCTAAAATGATTCCAATGTAGTTTCCCATCTCCTCAAAAGTATCTCTGGCGGAGTCCCCACATCTGTTTTTCAGGACACAGAAGTTATGTTGAAAATACTATATCCCTGAAAACCGGAAACATTCGCTTTCGTCCCAAGTATGGGAAACTGCAGCCCAATATGGCGACCGGAGTATGTGCGAGTGGGTGTGTCGAAAGCAGTGAGTGTATGGAAAATAAATCAGCTAATTGGGCAGATGTTGCCACTCAAGACCGTTTGGCGTTGTTGATTGGGCTGCACAAGATAAACCGGCGCTAGTATCGACATCCCTGCCGACTTGAAGTGCTTTCTACTAGGTAGCATAGTCGTGTGGCCGGCGGTAGCTAATGTTACAATTTTTCTCTCACGAGATTTTAATTTTAGTAGGATAGCAGCCCACACAAGAAATAATCATCTAGATGTCACCTTGATACATACAGTGCATTCGGAAAGTATTCAGACCCCTTGACTTTTTCCACATTTTGTTATCTTACAGCCTTATTTTAAAATATTAAATAAAACATTTTCCTGGTCAATCTACACACAATACCCCATAATGACAAAGCAAACAGTGTTTTAGACATTTTTGCAAATCTATTAAGAACAGGTTTTGCAGTGCTTGTATATGGTCAGACAGACAGGGGTATTTGTGGTGATGTTCTGGGTACCAAGTTCTTAACTTACCTTATTTACATACATATTCAGACCCTTTGCTATGAGACTCAAAATTGAGCTCAGTTGCATCCTGTTTCCATTGATCCTCCTTGAGATGTTTCTACAACTTGGAGTCCCCCTTTGGCAATTCAATAGATTGGACATGATTTGGAAAGGGCTACACCTGTCTATATAAGGTCCCACAGTTGACAGTGTTAGAGAAAAACCATGTCATGAGGTCAAAGGAATTGTCCATAAAGTTCAGAGACAGGATTGTGTCGAGGCACAGACACGGCGAAGGGTACCTCAACATTCCTGCAGCATTGAAAGTCCCTAAGAACACAGTGGCCTCCATCATTCTTAAATGGAACAGGGTTTGGCACCACCAAGACTCTTCCTCAAGCTGGCAGCTGGCCAAACTGAGCAATCGGGGAGAAGGGCCTTGGTCAGGGAGGTGACTAAGAACCCAATGGTCACTCTGACAGAGCTCTAGAGTTGCTCTGTGGCGATGGGACAACCTTCCAGAAGGACAACCTTCTCTGCAGCACGCCACCAATCAGGCCTTTATGGTAGAATGGCCAGACGGAAGCCACTCCTCAGTAAAAGATGAACAGAGTGAAGTACAGAGAGATCCTTGACGAAAACCTGCTCCAGAGCGCTCAGGACAGACTGGGGTGAAGGTTCACCTTCCAGCAGGACAACAACCCTAAGCACACAGCCAAGACAACGCAGCAGTGGCTTTGGAACAAGTCTCAGTGTTCTTGAGTGGCCCAGCCAGAGCCCGGACTTGAACCCCATCAAACATCTCTGGAGAGACCTGAAAATAGCTGTGCACCGATGCTCCCCATCCAACCTGACAGAGTTTGAGAGGATCTGCAGACATCAGTATAAATACAGCCAACTTTGAGTATGTGACTTGTGTGGCTGAGTAAGTCAATAATTGAGTGACAATGTTTGCAACAGCCATGGTAGATTCAGAACAATAATACACATAACAGATATGACAAAAGTTGGGAGGAGAGCATGAACAAATATCTGATTAAGGGCAACTCCTACCTACTACCCAGTGCCCATGGTGGACACTCCAGTCTCATAAGGATACTCTGGAAGGAGAAACACTTGAAGGGATTCTTCTTGGTGGGAACGGTCTGGTGCTGCTTCACTTATTTCTCCTTAGCGAAGAGCTTCCCACACATGGGCAGGCATATAGCTGGTCGGCGTCCGTAATGCTCGACCTCACACGTTGTCACCTAATGATACCTAAGGTAGAAGCAGGAGCCACCACTATCAGGTGGTTAGTCTTTGAGCTCCCTCCTTGACTTCTAGCCATTGTTTGGGTGTTATTAGGATTGTGGGCTGAACTACACACTAGGTACCACACATTAGACGAGACCCTTAAGGAGAAGACAGACTTGCTGAAAGACTACCACCAGGGGGGTCTGCCATCAGTCTCTGTGAAGGCTGAAGCCCAGGGTGACCTGCTCTGTTCATCGTGGATACTGTGGTGGTTGTATCATAGGAACAGGAGGGTCTTTCTCTATCAGCCCCAGGACTTGCTCCAACCCTGAACTGAGACTGTGGCGAGCAACACCGGATATCAGCAGGTCCTCATGGACTGCAGACTGGGTAAACACAAATTGTACAGAAGAGCATATAAAGCTTTATATAAGTCTTTGCTGTACTCACAGAAACATGACATATTAGATAACCACAGTCAGTTGAGATTATTATTATATATTTTTTTCCATGTGTCGTTTCAAGAATAAAGTATAACGTTTTGGTTCGACTGAGATAACCAAGTCCACACAGAGTCAATTTTGTATTTAATTTCGACAAAATGGTCGTACAATCACATAACGTGAAGTACAGTACTTTTATTGATCAGACTGATACGTGACACTATGGCAACACTACCTTTTCCGTAAATCTGGTACCCTCGCTTTGAAAGAATGAATTTTAGAATACTTTGGAAAAGGTTCAACATTATTTTACACACAGCTTGTCTACTTCATGTCAAGAAAACATGAATTAAGGCACTATCATTATCTCACTATAAAACACCAGTATCAACCTAAAGGGACATAGTTGTCATATCATCATACTCATTCTTACCTCAGTTCACCTCATCCAGTTCCATACAATATCCAAATCCACCAGAATGAACTACAAATAAACTAGTAACTAGTACTACATATCACTCTATACATGGGCCGTGTGCGTTTCCTGAGGTAGCTCCCCTCTGAGAACCTCATGTTAGTTGATTTGATACTATGCAAAATGTCTTAGTTAATTTGATTACTTGACACTTAAATGGGTTGATAATTCAAAGGTGTGGTCCCACACTTAAAATTATTGTAGACCTTGGCCTGTATCCACAAAGGGTCAGAGTAGGAGTGCTGATTGAGGATCAATTGTCTTATTCATTATGATTTAAAAGGCAAATCTGGTCCTAGATCAGCACTTACAGGGGGATGCCCAAGACACAAAGAGTTGGTCAATCTTACACTACCGTTCATAAATTTGGGGTCACTTAGAAATGTCCTTGTTTTTTAAAGAAAAGTGCACTTTTTTTTTTAATTACAAAAGCTCTGACGAAGGCCGACACGTAAGTTTAATAAATAGCAGTGATACTATCAAGAGTCGTGTGCGGTTTCCTTTTTCCTTCTGCTGACAATGAAAATTCATCTGTCTTTAATGCAGGGTTTGATCTCAACGTCAGAAGCTATTGAGTGGAATGGTTACTTTCTATGACAGAGTGGAATGGTTTTTCTGCTGGTGTATCCTGAAGTAGCTCCTCTCTGAGTACCTCTTCCCGCTGTGTGTACAGGTGAACAGCCTCCGCCCGTGTGGACCACAGGGGTGACAATACACGAAATACAAATATAGATCAATTAAAACCACCCCACTTATTTAGTCACTCACAGTCCAATCCAAATCAAATCCATACACAGGTTCAGGGGCCTGTGAGGGCAGTACCTTAATGTACAGGATTCCTTGTATATCCTTAGCTACAGATTGTTACACCAGATGTGACTCATCCGAATACTTTTGGGTATCCATTAATGGGTGTTACATGATAGGTACTGTTTGGTGTAGCACAGATCATTTTCTTCGTCCTCAATGCGTGGAAACAGGATGTGTCCAGTTGCAAGGGGTCCGTTTGAATTGAGATAAATGCTCTGTTATTAAAATAAATACTTTTTTTTCCTCCACGAAGTATTCAACAATGTGTACTCCGCCATCTTGTCTATTTCAAGTCTTCTCTCATTGATTGAGACACCTGTCATTTCTCAACACACAAAAAAACAACTAAATAAGCCCACTTCTTGTGACTGACGCCACTTCAAATGGATCTCCCAGGTTCCATTGGTCCAAAACCCTCACTCCGATCAAAAACCAGTCTAAGAGTTTCCTATTGTCCACCACAACTTTACATCTCTTGTTTCCTTTCTTTTTCGCCAGTGAAACCCACTCATTCTCACTCATCTTCACTCGCCAGCAGTTTCAAACAAAACATCAGTTTTACTCTGAAGAGAATGTATCTTATTGGTTTGCGGCATACCTCAAAGGGTGCGGTTAAATGTTAAAGGTATGCTTGCTGTTCTTTGAAATACGGTACTTCTTATGACATTACACATCAGATATCCTATGATCAGTATCTTTCAAGCTGAGAGCAGACTTGTTTAGAAAGAATTGTTAGCTAGAACAGAATAGAAAATAATATGACTACATCACCTCCAGTAAGGTAAATATTCAACTCTTCTAGTTCTAGCCTAGGTTTACAATTTCTCTAAAAACAAGGTATTTACTATCCTGTTTCAAATGACAAGTTAACAAAAGGGTTAATGAAGGGTAAGTGGTTGATTATAACTATAATATGTCAGCTAAAGAATGTTTCTCAGATATCCCCTGTGTACATCAAGCCACACTGCTACGATTTCTCCCCATTGTGGACACTCCTATGTCTGATCAGGTTAGTCAGGAAGGAGAAGCTCTTGTAACATAGTTTGCACTTGAAGGGCCTCTCCTTGGTGTGAACGGTCTGGTGCATCTTCACATAGTACGCTTCAGCGAAGCACTTCCCACATGTGGGGCAGGCATATGGCTTGTTGGCATCAGTCCTAACGCTCGGCCCCCCACGTTGTGACCCAATGACACCAGAGAAGGTAGAAGCAGGAGTATTTGAGCTCCGTCCTTGACCTTTAGCCATTGTTTGGGTGTTGTTAGAATTGTCTGCTGTGTTATAGGCTAGGTACCTCTCGTGGTGAACACCCATCCTGACCTGGTCTGTATTCATGGGGTAACCATGAGGTTGCTGAGGAAGGCAAGACCCAGGCTTTCTATGAACCCAATCATCAGGAATTAGACAAGATCCTGAAGGAGAAGACAGACTTGCTGATAGACTACCACCAGATGGATCTCCCACCACTCTCTCTGAAGGCTGAAGCCCAGGGTGACCTGCTCTGTTCATCATGGATACTGTGGTGTTTGTATCATAGGAACAGGAGGGTCTATCTCTATCAGCCCCAGACCCTGCATCATCCCTGCACTGAGTCTGTGAAGAGAAGGGACTGGGCTGCAGACTGGATCCCTGACTGGAGCCTCTGTCTCTCTGATGACCACCAGGACTGAGGTTATTCAATCCACCTGTCCACTGGTTGTGCTCTGTGTGGTGGTGGAGTCTCTGTCCTTCGTGGTTCGGTCCCGGTTCTGACTCGGGAAGTAAGAGCGAAGGCTCCTGATCCAGGGTTCTGATCCGGTGCCAGGGTTTGTGACCAGCTGTTTCAGAGGTCCAGTCTCTCCCACCAACAACACTGGATATCAGCAGATCCTCATGGACTGCAGACTGTAAACACAACATTCAGAGAAGAGCATATAAAGATGTATATAAGAAAGTCTTTACTGTACACACGGAAACATGACATATTATAGAATGCAAACCATAGTCAAGCCCATCTCTAACACTCTGATTTAAGTAAACTACATGACCAAAAGTATTTGGACACCTGCTCATCGAACATCTCATTCCGAAATCATGGGCATTAATATGGAGTTTGTCCCCCCTTTGCTGCTCCAAACAGCCTCCACTCTTCTGGGAAGGCTTTCCACTAGATGCTGGAACATTGCTGCGGGGACTTGCTTCCATTCAGCCACAAGAGCATTAGTGAGGTCGGGCACTGATGTTGGGTGATTAGGCCTGGCTCAAAGTCAGCGTTCCAATTCATCCCAAAGGTGCATAAGTATTTAGACCCTTTACTCAGTACTTTGTTGAAGCACCTTTAATAGCTATTACAGCCTTAAGTCTTCTTGGGTATGAAGCTATAAGCTTGGCACACCGGTAACTCGGGGAGTTTCTCCCATTCTTCTCTGCAGATCCTCTCAAGCTCTGTCAGGTTGGAAGGGGAGCATCACTGCACAGCTATTTTCAAGTCTCTTCAGAGATGTTCGATGGGGTTCAAGTCTGGGCTCTGGATAGGCCACTCAAGGACATTCAAAGACATGTCCCGAAGCCACTCCTGTGTTGTCTTGGCACTGTGCTTAGGGTTGTTGTCCTGTTGGATGGTGAACCTTCGCCCCAGTCTGAGGTCCTGAGCGCTCTGGAGCAGGTTTTCATCAAGGATCTTTCTGTACTTTGCTCCGTTCATATTTCCCTCGATCCTGACTAGTCTTCCAGTCCCTGCTGCTGAAAAACATCCCCACAGCATGATGCTGCCACCAATCAACGAGTCTCCATGGTTATGGATAAACTTTATATCAACGGGCAATTGTATCGGGACTCTAGAGTAACTCCCTGGCAATTTTAATTTAATGTTCAAATCTGAGTTTGTGTTGTAGTGTATCATAACAACTTCAACTATAATGAATACATGATCTATTGAGCTGCACTTGACAAGGAAACTTTTACATATAGCTCAGGTTAATGTAGCCTTCCTAACAAAAATACATGAGGTTTGTAACTTGGTCAACATAATTAATATTCCTATTTTGTCTCAGACCGAAACGCATTTAACTAAGTTGGGTCATCGTTCAGACACATGCATTAATCTGATCTTCTGTAATATACCATTGCAATGCTTAAAAGCCAGATCAATGCCAGTGGGCTGGACAGACCATAATATTGTGACCATAACCATGAACACCAAGGTTCCAAAGAAACCCCCTAGGATTGTGGTCCAAGAAATTTTTGAAAATTTTCCTCATGGGCTATTTCAAAATGATTTGACTGCTGTACCCTGGGTTCTGATTTATCTAGAGGATGATTTAAATCACACTACAGAATGTTTTATTGATTTGCTCACTGAGGTAATGGACCATCATGCCCCAGTAAGAAAGAGTACAGTTGGGGCACGTCCATCTCCTTGGAATGATGAACTGGGTGAGGCTTTTTCTCAAAGAAATATGGTAAAGGTCTTAGCAGCCAAATCAGAACTAGAAATTGATAAACAGAATTATAGAACATTACGTAATTATGCAGTTAAATTGAATCGTAAGAAAAAAAACTTTATTTTACAAAAATGCTTTTATTGATTGTAAAAACGATTCTAAAAAGGTATGGAATACAGTTAAGGGCCTACTTGGTACATCCATCTCATCATGCCCATCTAGTGTGGAGGTTGGTGGGAGAACAATAACAAAACCAGCTGATGTTGCCAATCATTTTGCAGAATTGTTTACAAAGAAAATGAATTTACTGAGCAATAATGTAAACATTCTTCCAAACAAGCTATTGTCCAATGGATTGATGATCATATTATGAGCAACAAGACCTGCTCTTTTAGTCTACAAATGGTGTCAGTAGAGGTGTTAAACCTATTGAAGTCATTACCCGATGGTAAATCTACAGGTTATGATCTTATGGACAATTTTTTTACTTTGCTATGCTGCTCCCCAGATTGCAGCTCCACTGAAATATATTTAATTGGTCACTGGAAAAGGCGATGTTTGCAAATGTATAGAAGCATGCGAAACTGTCCAATTCCGAAAGACAGCAAAGAACCCATTACTCCTGCCAATGGGACCAATTAGTCTACTCCCTATACTACTATAAGATATTGGAGGGTATTGTGAGTAGACAAATAGGAGTACATAAAAAAAGAATGATCTGATTACAGCCAATCAGCATGCTTATCACAAAAACCATTCCACTACCACTGCATTGGTTGACATGACTGACCAGTGGCTCAACGCTGTGGATAATGGCAGGTTTGTGGGTGTACTATTTTTAGATTTTAGTGCAGCATTTGATTTAGCGGATCATGAAATAATTGGCAAAATTAATGCATTATGGTTTTAAGAAGGTAGCATTGTATTGGGTACAGTCATATCTGACAAGAAACAGTCCATATATATCAATTGTTCATTTTCTTCCCCCCATGCTTTAAACTGTGGAATACCGCAGGGCAGTTGCCTTGGGCCACTTCTTTATTTAATATATACCAACAACCTTCCTTATGCCTTATCTGTAATGCAAGCTACGATATTTGCAGATGATACTACAATTTATACAGCAAGACAATCGGTTCAACAGGTACAGCAAGCTTTACAAGGAGATTTGGAGAATATCAGAGAGTGGGTTTGCCGGAACAAACTTGTTTTAATCACCAAGAAAAACCAAAGTTATGTTGGTCTGTTCCACTAAGAAAAGGCCAACACAGCATGGGATACAATTAAGTATGGGGGGAGTACAAATTGAGGAAGTGGCAGAAACCAAACTACTGGGAGTGCAGCTAGACAACTGCTTATCATGGTCGCCTCAACTCATCTATGTAAAAAAAAAAATCTAAACAGCATGCATGATCAGAAGGATAGCTAAATATTTACCAGAAAACATTCTTAAGCAAATAACAGGCATTAATTGAGAGTCAGGTGAACTACTGTTCTGTGGTCTGGGGAAATGCATCAAAGTGAAATTAGGAGGCTGCAGATTGCACAGAACAAAGCAGCAATGATTGTTTTCAGGTGGGGATATGGTTCTATTGCAGTCATGAGCAATGCTCTTGGTTGGTCATCAATCAACAAGATAATTGGAAAAAAAACGTGTATATTATGAAATAAATTATGCACTATTTAAAAACGTGCAAACTCTATTCACAACAGTATTCAGTTGGTAAGAGACAGACATTCAGTAAATACTAGGAATAGATTGTCCACCATCTATGTGTTACCCAGAGAGAAAAGAGAAATAGGCAGAACATTTCAATTTAGAGCAATAAAGAAATTGAAAATTTAACTGAGCAAACCAGAAACCTCTCAATATATACAATACTTTAAAACCATTTAAATATAATAGAAATGTTGCATTGGACTAAAGTAGAGGAAGAATCAATATATTTTTAGACTGGGTAAATATGTTAGTGTATTATGTCTGTTTGTAACAGTGTTTAAATGTGAAAATATGTTTGTATTCTAAATTGGATTTCAATGTTTAAGGACTCTTGGAAGATTAGTCCAAATGAGGACTAAAAGAGATCAGAGGAACTCTGGAGCTCGGTCAGAGTGACCATCGAGTTCTTGGTCACCTCCCTGACAAAGGCCCTTCTCCCCGGATTGCTCAGTTTGGCCGGGCGGCCAGCTCGAGGAAGAGGCTTGATGGTTCCAAACTCCTTCCATTTTAGAAAATGTTTTGGTACCCTTCCCCAGATCTGTGCCTCGACACAATCCTGTCTGAGCTCTACGGACAATTCCTTTGACCTCATGGCATGGTCTTTGCTCTGACATGCATTGTCAACTGTGGGACCTTATATAGACAGGTGTGTGCCTTTCTAAATCATGTCTAATCAATTGAATTTACAACAGGTGGACTCTAATCAAGTTGTAGAAACATCTCAAGGACAATCAATGGAAACAGGATGCAGCTGAGCTCAATTTCAAATCTCATAGAAAAGGGTCTGAGGACTTATGCAAATAAAGTATCTGTTCTTTATTTTTAATAAATTAGCAAACATTTCTAAAAACCTGTTTTTGCTTTGTCATTATGGGGTAGTGTATAGATTGAAGAGATTTGAAAAAAATCAATTTTAGAATAAGACTATCACCACAAAAGGGAAAGTGTCTGAATACTTTCCGAATATATAGTGTACATAACAATATGGAGCCATTGGAGTGAATTATAAAAAAAATGTCCATGTGTTGATATAAGAATTAAGTATAATGTTTAGGTTCGACTGAGATACGGGGCACTCAGTCCCCCGCAATGAAAAATGTCAGTCACCACCAGTGTCAGTTTTGTATTTCATTTCAAGATGGGCATACACTCAAACAGAGTACAGAGTACTTTTATGCAAAACGATACGTGACAAGTAGAATAACTTCATTACCTTTTCCTTAAATCTGGTAGACTCGTTTTGATCAAATACATTTTAGAAGACATTGGAAAAGGTTCAAAATCACATCTTTATGACAAGTAAACATGAATTAAGGCACTATCGTTATTTCACTATAAAATACCAATATCAACCTAAAGGGACAAGGTTGTCCCTTTTCATCAGTGAAGCATTTTTACAGACACCACCATCACACCAACCACCACCATATCATCTACTCTGCCTCATCATACTCATTCTTTCCTCAGTTCACCTCATCCAGTTCCTTATAGATCCACAACCAAAATAATTAACTACAAACAAACTAGCTAGTACTACATTATATGTTACAATACTCTATACATGGGCCGTGTGCATTTTCTGCTGGTGTATCCTGAGGTAGCTCCTCTCTGAGAACCTCTTCCCACAGTGTGTACAGGAAAACGGCCCCTCTCCCGTGTGGATCTTCAGGTGTATCTTCAAGCGGTGCTGGTGAGAGAACCGTTTCTGACACTGCGGGCACGGGTATGGTTTCTCCCCTGTGTGGACTCTCTGGTGCCTCTTCAGGCTAGACAAATGGGAGAAGCTGTCCCGGCACAAGTGGCAGCTGAATGGTTTCTCCCCCGTGTGCATCCTCTGGTGGATCTTCACCTGATTGGGGAAACTGAAGGCTTTCCCACAGAACGAACACATGAAGCGCTTCTCTTTGGCGATGCCACCTTTACTGATTCCATCTCTACTACTGTCAAGTGTCAATGGGCTTGTGTAGCCATTTAGTGTTGAGGCACTGGCATTGTCTGAGGTCTGGTTTAACATTAGAGGAGTGTGAGGAGGATGAAGGCCAGGAAGTGTCTGTGTTGTCACAGGGTCCATGTTCCAGTTGATAGATCCTACAGAAGGCAGGCTGAAGGCAGCACCTGTTAGGGTGTTAACCTGAGGCGTCATCAGTCTCTCTGAATAAGAACTATAGGAGCAGGACGGAGCATCGCTAGCCGAGTCAGTGTCTGTTCTCTCAAGCCGCATACGGTCACCCCTCTGCCCCTGCAGACCAAATCTACGCCTTGCCCTGGACTCAGCCAGACTGTTGTCATGGAGACTAAATTCAGATGTTTTGTGTTCAACTGTCTGTTTCTGGTTGTGGTTAACAATGTTGTTCCCCAGCCCAGAGTTGAGGACTCTGTCCCATCCACTGACCTCCACTATGTCACCTCTGGTCCTGGCCTGCTCAGTGATGTTGTCCCCTGGGCCCTTGGCTGCACCAGTCTGGGTCTGGGAATCCAAGATGGCTTCCCAGTCTCCTCTGTTAGCCTCCAGCCAACCACCTGCAGGAAGAGGATAGAAAATAGACAGAAGAAAATGTCATAAAACTCTACATATGGAGATTTTTGTCAATTACCTGGTCATGTTCCTACATTATAACGTGTGTGTTTTGTTTGTAAACATAAGTTGCATTGATTTAATTTTATGAATGAAGAAAATTAGAACAAATAGCCAGGCACATCATTGTTCCCATTGAAGATCTATTACTGTATGAAATAGTGACGTGCATTCAGGGTAGGCAGTGCCTTGTCATCTTAATTTGGGAAATGCCTGGTCAACTTCCCAAATGTGTAGTGATCTGGTACAAAATGCCCAAGTAGGCCAGGGAGAAAGGCAGCCTCGCTGCGTCCTTTTTTCCCACCCTTCAAACTCAATGCAAGGCATTGACATGACTTGCGCATCTGTTTTTCTGCCTTATACTGCCAGCTAACGGACGCCAAAAGGCAGGCCGAGAGCTTCGCTGCTTTTAATGTGTCAGTATGTCCCATTCATTTTCATTGCACTCAAATAATAAATAAGTATTGGAATAAAAAAAGTAATGGGTGAGGCAGGAGTATAGACAGAGCTCGCTCCTGCCTGTGGACGTCACATCATCTGCCGCCTTTTGGCGGTTATGTTAGTTTTACTGCTAGCTAAAGTAAGCTGATCAGGATGACTAACACTTTGCATCTGAAACAGTTTTCAAAGTTGGATTTTCTTGCGAAACAAGGGATGGAAGATCAATACCTGAGCTTAGGGACCTACATCAAAGGAAGTGACAGAAAATAACAATCTTTTCAATCTTAGTGGTATCAACGGAAAGACTGGCTCTGTCTGTGGCAGCGAAGCTAGCAGCCGACTCTACTGCCTGCTGTTCTCCGCCAGCAACAGCATGTGGACAGAGCTGGTTACTGCGACTTCCAACAACTTGCCTATAGCACTCAACAAGCATGAGGAATCTTTCTCACATCCAAAGCCCGATACTGTAGCTCTTATGACATTTGGCAGCTAACAGATAGATCTGGCATTGAATAAACAACAGAAATGGAATATCAACATGCAAAGTTTTAGAATGGGTGGCCAGTAATAAACTGTTCCTGAACACCTCTAAAACTAAGAGCATTGTATTGGGTACAAACATTCCGTAAGATCTCAACTGAATCGTGTAATGAATGGTGTGGCTGTTGAGCATGTTGAGGAGACTAAATAACTTGTTTTTTTCTTTGAGTGTAAACTGCCATTTTTTCAAAAGTTTGCTAAGAGCTGGCAGCAAGCTTATATGTCTGCTGTTAGAACCAGTAAAGGCAGCGTTACCACTCTTGGGTAGCGTAATTACTTTGGCTTCCCTACAGTCATGAGGACAAAGATTAAAGATGTAGCTCTAGAGTCAGCTAACCATCCTCAGCGGCTTTCCATCTAAGCTGATCGAGAACAAATTTTCCACCTCTGATAGCACTGGAACAGCAGCTACAAGACTTTGGTAGTTTCTATGAGCAATTCTAGCTGAAAGGCAATGAACTGGGCCTGGCAGATAGAGGAACTCGTAGTAGAGAGGGGGCAAATCTACTACAGTATACTGGACAATATCAATGTTCAGATGAGAGCCAGGGTTGAACACTTTGGTGAACTTAATTTCCTTGGTTTAGTGTTACTCTGTATTTCTCAACTCTCAATTATAAGGTCAACAGCAACTATTTTACAAAGATATTTGATATGCCTTTGAGATACAGAGCGAGGGAAATGTGCATTAGCCGCTGCGAGTGCATAGGCCTCGTCGCTACAACTGCAATGTTTTTTGGGACCTTTAATGTACTTTTAGATTCATACATGGCTACTATGAGTGGGTATTATGTTTAGAGTTAGTGATCTAGCTAATGTGTTCGGTTTCCACATACTCAGGTGGTGAATTAGCCCCAAATAAATTAGTCTATGATATTAGAGCACAGAAAATTGCTAATTAATCTCTATTGAAAAACATTACTTATTTTTGTACCTTTTCTCCCCAATTTCATGACATCCAATTGGTAATTACAGTCTTATCCCATTGCTGAAACTCCGGTACGGACTCGGAGGCGGCGAATGTCAAGAGCCATGCGTCCTCCGAAACACAACCCTGCCAGGCCACACAGCTTCTTGAACACACTGATCGCTTAACCCGGAAGCCAGCCGCATTAATGTGTCGGAGGAAACACCCTCCAACTGGCGACAACAATAGCATAAGTGTCAACCCAAAATGCATGACAATCACTGATTGCACATTAAAATATTTTTTTTAAACTTATTTAGTGAATACCGTCTCAGTAGTCTATTAGACGTTTTAATAAAGCACTGAATGACTTTATAAGATGATAGGCCTACTCATTTTTTATATTGCGTGATGCGGCAAAAATAAATAGGTGCAACTAAATCCTGGCCTGGTGCCACCAATTGAAAAACCAGGGGGAAATGTTAGTCTGGAGCCCTGCTACAAGGGGAATGTCATCCATATGGAAAAGTTTTCATACGGACAGACCCCACCGCACGTCATTTGCACAGAGCCTTCAGAAAGTATTCACAACCCTTGACTTTTCCCACATTTTGTTGTGTTGCAGCCTGGATTTACAATTGATTCAATTTAGATTTTGTGTAACTGGCCGACACACGATGCCCCATAATGTCAAAGTGGAATTATGTTTTTAGAAATGTTGACAAATTAATATAAAAAATGAAAAGATGTGTCAATAAGTATTCAACCCCTTTGTTATGGCAAGCCTAAATAAGTTAAAGTATAAAAATGTGCTTAACAAGTCACATAATCAATTGCATGGATTCACTGTGTGCAATACTGGTGTTAAACATGATTTTTGAATTACTACCTCATCTCTGTACCCCACACATACAGATAATTGTAAGGTCCCTCAGCAAAGCAGTGAATTTCAAACACCGATTCAACCAAAGACCAGGGAGGTTTGTCAATGCCTCGCAAAGGGCACCTATTGGTAGATGGGTACAATTTAAAAAAAGCAGACATTGAATATCCCTTCGAGCATGGTGAAGTTATTAATTACACTTTGGATGGTGTATCAATACACCCAGTTACACCCAGATACAGGCATCCTTCCAAACTCAGTTGCCGGAGAGGAAACCGCTCAGGGATTTCACCATGAGGCCAATTGTGACTTTAAAACAGTTACAGAGTTTAATGGCTGTGATAAGAGAAAACTGAGGATGGACCAACATTGTAGTTACTTCACAATACGAACCAAAATTACAGAGCGAAAAGGAGGAACGCTGTACAGAACAGAAAATATTCAAAACATGCAACCTGTTTGCAATAAGGCACTACAGTAAAACATGTGACAAATAAATTAACTTTATGTCCTGAATACAAAGCGTTATGTTTGGGGCAAGTCGAACACATCACTGAGTACTACTCTCCATATTTCCAAGCATGGTGGTGGCTGCCACTGCATCAGGTTATGGCTATGCTTGTCATCTGCAAGGACTATGGAGTTTTTGGGGGGAGATAAAAATGTATAAAAACATTAGAGCTAAAATTCTAGAGGAAAAGGCAAAATTCTAGAGGAAAACCTGATTCAATCTGCTTTCCAACAGACATTGGGAGACAAATTCACCTTTCAGCAGGACAATAACCTTAAACACAAGGCCAAATATACACTGGAGTTACTTACCAAGATGACATTGAATGTTCCTGTGTAGCCTAGTTACAGTTAACTTAAATGAGCTTGACAATCTATGGCAAGACTTGAAAATGGCTGTCTAGAAATGATCAACAACCAACTTGACAGAGCTTGAAGAATTGTAAAAAATAATAAATGTGCAAATATTGTACAATCGAGATGTGCAAAACTTTTAGAGACTTACTCAGAAAGACTCACAGCTGTAATCACTACCAAAGGTGATTCTAACATGTATTGACTCAGGGGTGTGAATACATTTGCTAAAATGTCTAAAAACATGTTTTCACTTTATCGTTATGGGGTATTGTGTGTAGATGGGTGAAAAAAAAAATAGAATCAATTTTGAATTCAGGCTGCAACACACACGCAATGTGGAATAAGTCAAGGGGTATGAATACTTTCTGAAGGCACTGTATGTAGGCTATATGTATTTCTCCCTTACCTTGCTCCCCATCTTTAGTCCACTCAGCAAGTCAATGCTCTCTGGTCCGTCTTCTATTGTCTCCTCTTTCACTAGCCGCAGATCAGGCTTCCCATCCTCCATGTCTACTGACTGTAAGAGATACAGAGTGAGAGGATGTTGGATTGAAAGCTGATATGAGCACCCTGCTATGGAACATCTTCTGATTGGGCAATGAGGGATTGCTATGAGTACTATGCAAACATGTTAGTTGATGTGATACTATGCAAATGTGTTAGTTTGATTACTCGACACTCTTTAATGGTTTGATAGTTCAAATGCATGGTTCCACACTTAAAACAAAATTAATCAAGACCTGGGCCCGTATCCACAAAGAGGCTGAGTAGAAGTGCTGATCTTGGATCTTTCCATATAATCTTATCCATTATGATCTAAAAGGCTAAACTGATCCTAGATCAGCACTCCTGCTCTGAGAGGCTTTGTGTATACGGGCCCTGACCTAGTACTATTCAGACAGCAGTTCACAGTGGGCTCACCTTGGTGAGACTGTATGTGGTCCTGTGCTGCTCAGCTGGTTCCTCTGTGGGTTCAGGTGGTGGTGTAGTCTGGTTGTCCTCTACGACCATGGTCCCCTCTGGGTTCCCCAGACCTTCCTCACAGCCCTCCTCCTTCACCAGCAGCACCTCTGGACCCTCCTCCTGGAAGAGAGGTAAAATATTACACACACACACACACACTCACACACACAGATAATAAACTAGGGCTGGGAATTGCCAGGGATGTCACAATACGATATTATCACGATACTTAGGTGTATTGCGATATGTAACTGTATTGATTTTTACCCATCGCTATAATAAACACACTTTCACCATGGAATGTTTACCCACCCCCAATACATTTGAGCCCCATACCATTTCACCAAGTAAAATTATTGTACATGCAAATGTACAGTTACTTCAAATTATTGGCACCCTTAATAAAAGTGAGCAAAAAATACTGTATAAAATAAATAATTAAAATACTGAGCTTATAATATGCTCCCAAAATTAGGAAAATTATATTTTATACTAACAGAATTGCTCAGAAAAAGATTTAACAAGGAATTTCTCTCTTCTAAAAAAGATGGGTTTCAAAATTATTTCAATACTCCAGCACCCTACCCCTGCGAGGATAACAACACAGCCTTTTTACAAAATGTTTTATGAGTTGGAGAACACATTGGGAGGCATATTAGATCATTCCTCCATGCATAATCTTTCCAGGTCCTTGATATCCTTTGTCTGTGCTTATGGACTGCCCTCTTCAATTCAAAAACAGGTTTTCAATGAGGTTCAAGTCCATTGCAAAATGTAGATTTTGTGGTCAATTAACCATTTCTATGTGGATTTTGATATGTGCTAGGGGTTAGCTTCAGGCAACCAGGTTTTTGGCTAAAATGTCCTGGTAGTAAAGTGACGTCATTGATCTTAAGATCCCCAGGACCAGTGGAAACAAAATACTCACATAACATTAAATATCTTTCTTGGAAGGCTAAATCAAAACCTTCCCAAGAAGGTACCCGCTATCAATCGCTATGGAAAGATACCACTCTCGGTCGAGAGCGGGGGAGGATGACTGATGTACAGGACATACCACTGTTATGACCACTCATGAAGGACAACGGAACAGCTAAACAATTTCTCGGGTCTACAGATGTGTAAAGATTTTCAAAAACGAGAGAGGTCTGAAGATCCATCAGGCAAGGGGTGGCAATCGGAACATCACTGATGCATCAGGGGAGACAGAACAACAGGAAAGGGAAGGCACACAACATACAATACAATATGTACAGAACAACACAGGAGAGACCAGCCTGTGAAATCAATCAATAACAAAGCCATTTTTACATCAGCAGTTATCAAAGTGCTATACAGATACCCAGCCTAAAACCCAAATCAATGCAGAAGCACAGTAGCTAGGAAAAACTGCCTAGGAAGGCTGGAACCTAGGAAGAAACCTAGAGAGGAACTAGGCTTCGAGGGGTAGCCAGTCCTCTTCTGGCTGTGCTGGGTGGAGATTATAAGAGCACATGATCATTAAGGCCCTATCGGTCTTAAGATGGCCTAATGTGTCAGCAAAGAAGGAATGGGACATGTTCGACCAAGACGTGGTCCAAGTGCTGGAGGTAACACTCACAGGAGATGTAGGGAAGGATATCTGCGCAATGTCAACTATAATCGAGAGGATAGGGGCTGACAGCTTTGGAAAAAAAGAGGAAAATCCAAGACGAACATCAAGCCAAGAGAAAACCGATGTCTGAAGAATATAATGACCCTAAGACGTGACCTGCGGAGGCTGAATGAGGCTTTTCACCAAGTAATGGAGGGAGCGAAACCAGCACTGAAGGAGATCTGAGACAATCTGAGAGAGCGTATTAAGACCTTGTGCCGAGGTGAATACCATCGCAGAGACAGAAGGAGGTGGATGAAGGAGGGGACAGACTTTGCCCTTCCAGTATCTATCAAAGCCCCTGGGGGACAAAAGATCAGGAGAGCTCAAAGCAACAAAGGAAGAGGTGGAGGAGCACATTTGTGGAGTCAACAGCAAACCCAGGCATGAAAAGTATCTGGAAGAGATGGCACAACTCAAACCAATGAAGCCACCATCCCCTTCGAGGTGTTGGAACCCAGCTGGCAGGAGATTACTTTTTCAAGAAGGCCAGGAGAAGATCAACACCAAGGCCTAATGGTATTCTGTACAAGGCTGCTGAAAGTGGGATGGAGGAAAAACTATCTTGCAGAAAGTTAGCTAGTTGCTGAGGGCTGTTTCATTCCAAAAGAAGTTAACTCCACAAACATCAAGCAATTCCAAACCATCTCACTCCTCAATGTGGAAGGTAAAATCTTCTAAAAGCTGCCTTGAACACACAAGCTTCATCTCAAAGATCAAGGACGCAAAGCATAACCAAGGAGGCCTGGCTGTTCTGTGGCTAGACCTAACCAATGCCTACAGAACCATACCCCACAATCTGGTGGAAACCACACTCAAGACCATGTACCTGCAAGATTCCAGAAGCTCCTCCAACGCTATTTCGACAACTTCAAGATGCGTTTCACAAGTGGAAAGGCTGGAGGTAGGTATTGTGGCCGGGTGCACTCGCAATCATTTTGTTTTCTGCAGCAATGAACCTCCTGGTTAAATCAGCAGAGAATCTCAGACAGGGTGCAGTACCGGCAAGCGGCGTCCAGCAGGCTCCAATCAGAGCATTCGTGGATGATCTAAAAATGAAGTCTGTTCCAGAAGGCTGATGGATTTTGGAGGATCTGGAAGAGCTCATCAAATGGGCCAGAATGAAGTTGAAGTCTGCAAAGTCAAGAAGCCTAGTCCTGAAAAAGCAACAATTCAAGATCAGAGAGGAGACCATTCCCACCATCAGAGAGAAGCCTGTGAAGAGCCTGGGAAAGTGGTACAGGGCCAATTTCAATGACAAAGATTGTGTGATTTGTTCTTTCAAGCAGACACGTGGATGACATCTCTGGAGAAGAGCGGCCTAACAGGCAAGTTTAAGGCATAGGGCTACCAACACTGGGTACTTCCTAAACTCCTCTGGCCACTTCTTGTCTATGAACTAGCTCTTTCAACAGTGGAGGCACTAGAGAAGAAAATGAACCACTTCCTCAGGAGATGGCTGGCGGTCCCAAGAATCTTCTGCTCCATCGGACTGTACAGCACAGGCAGCAAGCTGTGGCTGCCAATTACATCTGTGGTAGAGGAGTACAAGGTAACAAAAGCACGTCAGGCTATGATGCTGTGGGACAGCTTGGATGAAAGAAAGAAAGTGGTGGAATGTATAGCGGATGTTTTACGGGCTCCTGACCAATTCTGCTATTTGGTGTGATTTTTTGCACCGATTAAAAAAAACGTTTTACATGTTTTCGCCAACGGATTCTTCGATTTATTCACCCTGGACCAGGATCTAATCCCCAACACTGGGAAGAGAAAGTGACCGCAAAATAGAGGCCAATGTGCAGGCACCCTGATGACACTACGGTAGCGAATAAATAAACTGCCTCTACCCTCTGTTCTATTGGTGAATGTACAATCACTATCAACGGGACATGAAGAACTGTAATATCCTATGTTTCTCGTAAACTTGGCTGAATAAGGAAATGGATAATATACAGTGCCTTGCGAAAGTATTCGGCCCCCTTGAACTTTGCGACCTTTTGCCACATTTCAGGCTTCAAACATAAAGATATAAAACTGTATATTTTTGTGAAGAATCAACAACAAGTGGGACACAATCATGAAGTGGAACGACATTTATTGGATATTTCAAACTTTTTTAACAAATCAAAAACTGAAAAATTGGGCGTGCAAAATTATTCAGCCCCTTTACTTTCAGTGCAGCAAACTCTCTCCAGAAGTTCAGTGAGGATCTCTGAATGATCCAATGTTGACCTAAATGACTAATGATGATAAATACAATCCACCTGTGTGTAATCAAGTCTCCGTATAAATGCACCTGCACTGTGATAGTCTCAGAGGTCCGTTAAAAGCGCAGAGAGCTATCCCTATCCCCAAGCAATAAGACTGCTAAATAATTAGTCCAAGGTAGCTATTTGGTTAACCATTTAACTATCTGCATTGACCCTTTTTGCACTAACTTTTTTGACTCCTCGCATACGCTGCTGTTACTGCTTACTATCTGTCACTTTATTCCTAGTTCTATGTACATATCTACCTTAATTACCTTGTACCCCTGCTCATCAACTCGGTACTGGTACCCCTTGTATATATAGACAAGTTATCATTACTCGTTATGTATCTATTATTACGTGTTTTAACTTTTCTATTATTTCTCAATTTTCTTTCCCTCTGGATTGTTGGTAAGGTTCCGTACGCATAGTCCACACCTATTGTTTACAAAGCATGTGACAAATAACATTTAATTTGAGAGGTCTGAACGGAGGTTAGAGATCGAGGTCAGAATGGGTCACAAGTGGTCAGCCAGCAGAGCGCTCATAGAGCTGGAGGAACGGCTGCAACACGCTGACATTGTTTGGTCGGTAAACCAAGGCAGGCTGGGTCTGGGATGCAGAACCACATCAAGTTGGAAGAAAGCAGAGTGCTGAGGCATGGTGCAGAGGGAGGTCACAATGGCTGAGGAAGAAAGCAGGCATGTCAGAGCTGTAGCCATGAAAAAACAAGGCAGCTGGACACGCCGAGAGAGTGTACGAGACAGAGCACTCACCTGGCAACACATCTGGAACATTAAAGGTCAGCAGATTAAGTTTCTGGCTTGCTCTGTGTACAATGTTTTGCCCACACCAACAAATCTCCAGACGTGGGGGTTGGCAAAAAGCCCAGCAGCACAATATGTGGACGACCGAGCATGGGCTCTCCTCCTGCCAAGCAGGTCTGACCGATGGTTGTCGTTCTTTGGTCTAGAAGCACCAAGTAGTTGGTCCTCATCACGCTCAAAGTGCCCTGCCCTGGGAGGAGAGAATGGAGTTGTCGCATGAGTGGAAGCTCAAATACCAGTCCCTCATCCTTGAGAGTCAGCAGAATGGATGGAGAACCTGGAAACTACCAGTTGTGGTCGGCTGCAGAGGCTTCGCAGGAGAGCTCTGGGGCTACTTGGCATTGAAGGACTGGCAAGGAAGAAGCTAGTGGCTGATGTACAGTAAGCAAGCAGGCAGAAGTGGACATCCTGTTGAGTCTGCCTGAAGTGGAATGAGTGGTGTCAGAGCCAAGTAGGAAGTTTTTTTTTTTTTTTTACCTTTATTTTACTAGGCAAGTCAGTTAAGAACAAATTCTTATTTTCAATGACGGCCTAGGAACAGTGGGTTAAACTGCCTGTTCAGGGGCAGAACGACAGATTTGTACCTAGTCAGCTCGGGGATTCGAACTTGGAACCTTTCGATTACTAGTCCAACGCTCTAACCACTAGGCTACCCTGCCGCCCCTAAGGAGGCAGGGCTCAGTTGAGTAGTGGATCGAGGGGGTAGTTCCAGGATGCTGGTTCAGCCGTCGAGCCCCACTGAGGTGTCCTGGCATATAGTGTAGTCTGAAGTTTCTTTTTGTCTGGCATGTGCATACTGTATGTGGAGTGTCATTTCTGTGTCTATACAGTGCCTTCAGAAAGTATTCACACTCCCTTAACTTTGTTCAAAAGATTTTGAATTAGACTGAATTTAAAATGTATTAAATGTAGATGTTTTTAGTCAATAATTATTCAACCCCTTTGTTATGGCAAGCCTAAATAAGTTCAGGAGTAAAAATTAGCTGAACAAGTCACATAATAGTGTTTAACATGATTTTTGAATGACAAACTCATCTATGTACCCCACACATCTGTACGGTCCCTCAGTCAAGTAGTGAATTTCAAACACAGATTCAACCACAAAGGCCAAGGAGATTTTAAAATGCCTCACAAAGGTCACTTATTCGTAGAGTAGTATAAAACATTTTTTTTAAAGGCAGACATTGAATATCCCTTTGGGCATTTTGAAGTTACTAATTACACTTTGGATGGTGTATCAATACACCAAGTCATTACAAAGATAAAGGCATCCTTCCAAACTTAGTTGCCACAGAGGAAGAAAACAGCTCAGGGATTTCAACATGAGGCCAATGGTGACTTTAAAACAATCAAGGACGCATGGCAAACAAATGGCGGAAATGAGGACGTATGAAGGGAAAGCAAAGGCCAAAATTCAGCACTATTTAGTGGACAGCGCCGCTACATACGTTTACATTTGAGTTATTTAGCAGACACGCTGGGACTTACAGGAGCAATTAGGGTTAAGTGCCTTGCTCAAGGGCACATCAACAGAGCCTTGTCTGGCTCAGGGATTCAAACCAGCAACCTTTCTGTTACTTAGCCCAACGCTCTAACCACTTGGCTACCTTAAATGGTTTAAATCATGACAAAGAGGTGGGGGTATTAGTTTCATTTGGAAGCTTTTATTTTAATATTTACCACTGTAAAACATATTTACTATTACATTTTAAACTAACAAAAGAATGGTTAAATGAGCATTATTTAGAGACCCCCTCAAATGCACAGTGAAAGTTGCATCCCGGACTAAAAGACAGATGAGAGTATTTTCATTGCATTCTCTTTACAGCAATAGGCATTTGCTTTCCAAACATTTTTTCCCCGCATTTATTTTATATTGCGATATGCTGGGCCTCTCTACTTTTCACCGACAGTCGCAACTCAACAATCATCTACTGAGTGTTTGCTGTGAGAGCTGCCCAAATTGCTCGCGCTGCCTTTCCTTCTGACTGTAGGCAATAAGATTTAAAACATCTACAACTAATATTTTTATTTTTTTATTTTTTAAAAATGCCTTCCTAACCATCTTAAATAAACATGCCCCATTCAAGAAATTTAGAACCAGGAACAGATATAGCCCTTGGTTCTCCCCAGACCTGACTGCCCTTAACCAACACAAAAACATCCTATGGCGTTCTGCATTAGCATCGAACAGCCCCCGTGATATGCAGCTGTTCAGGGAAGCTAGAAACCATTATACACAGGCAGTTAGAAAAGCCAAGGCTAGCTTTTTTTAAGCAGAAATTTGCTTCCTGCAACACTAACTCAAAAACGTTCTGGGACAATGTAAAGTCCATGGAGAATAAGAACACCTCCTCCCAGCTGCCCACTGCACTGAAGATAGGAAACACTGTCACCACTGATAAATCCACCATAATTGAGAATTTCAATAAGCATTTTTCTACGGCTGGCCATGCTTTCCACCTGGCTACTCCTACCCCGGTCAACAGCACTGCACCCCCCACAGCAAATCGCCCAAGCCTTCCCCATTTCTCCTTCTCCCAAATCCGTTCAGCTGATGTTCTGAAAGAGCTGCAAAATCTGGACCCCTACAAATCAGCCGGGCTAGACAATCTGGACCCTTTCTTTCTAAAATGATTTGCCGAAATTGTTGCCACCCCAATTACTAGCCTGTTCAATCTCTCTTTCGTGTCGTCTGAGATCCCCAAAGATTGGAAAGCAGCTGCGGTCATCCCTCCCTTCAAAGGGGGGGACACTCTTGACCCAAACTGCTACAGACCTATATCTATCCTACCATGCCTTTCTAAGGTCTTCGAAAGCCAAGTCAACAAACAGATTACCGACCATTTCGAATCTCACCATACCTTCTCTGCTATGCAATCTGGTTTCAGAGCTGGTCATGGGTGCACTTCAGCCACACTCAAGGTCCTAAACGATATCTTAACCGACATCGATAAGAAACATTACTGTGCAGCCGTGCTCATTGATCTGGCCAAGGCTTTCGACTCTGTCAATCACCACATCCTCATCGGCAGACTCGACAGCCTTGGTTTCTCAAATGATTGCCTCGCCTGGTTCACCGACTACTTCTCTGATAGAGTTCAGTGTGTCAAATCAGAGGGTCTGCTGTCCGGACCTCTGGCAGTCTCTATGGGGGTGCCACAGGGTTCAATTCTTGGACCGACTCTCTTCTCTGTATACATCAATGAGGTCGCTCTTGCTGCTGGTGAGTCTCTGATCCACCTATACGCAGACGACACCATTCTGTATACTTCTGGCCCTTCTTTGGACACTGTGTTAACAACCCTCCAGGCAAGCTTCAATGCCATACAACTCTCCTTCCGTGGCCTCCAATTGCTCTTAAATACAAGTAAAACTAAATGCATGCTCTTCAACCGATCGCTACCCGCACCTACCCGCCTGTCCAACATCACTACTCTGGACGGCTCTGACTTAGAATACGTGGACAACTACAAATACTTAGGTGTCTGGTTAGACTGTAAACTCTCCTTCCAGACCCATATCAAATATCTCCAATCCAAAGTTAAATCTAGAATTGGCTTCCTATTTCGCAACAAAGCATCCTTCACTCATGCTGCCAAACATACCCTTGTAAAACTGACCATCCTACCAATCCTCGACTTTGGCGATGTCATTTACAAAATAGCCTCCAATACCCTACTCAACAAATTGGATGCAGTCTATCACAGTGCAATCCGTTTTGTCACCAAAGCTCCATATACTACCCACCTTTGCGACCTGTACGCTCTCGTTGGCTGGCCCTCGCTTCATACTCGTCGCCAAACCCACTGGCTCCATGTCATCTACAAGACCCTGCTAGGTAAAGTCCCCCTTATCTCAGCTCGCTGGTCACCATAGCATCTCCCACCTGTAGCACACGCTCCAGCAGGTATATCTCTCTAGTCACCCCCAAAACCAATTCTTTCTTTGGCCGCCTCTCCTTCCAGTTCTCTGCTGCCAATGACTGGAACGAACTACAAAAAACACTGAAACTGGAAACACTTATCTCCCTCACTAGCTTTAAGCACCAACTGTCAGAGCAGCTCACAGATTACTGCACCTGTACATAGCCTAAACAACTACCTCTTTCCCTACTGTATTTAATTTATTTATTTATTTTGCTCCTTTGCACCCCATTATTTTTATTTCTACTTTGCACATTCTTCCATTGCAAATCTACCATTCCAGTGTTTTACTTGCTATATTGTATTTACTTTGCCACCATGTCCTTTTTTTGCCTTTACCTCCCTTATCTCACCTCATTTGCTCACATCGTATATAGACTTGTTTATACTGTATTATTGACTGTATGTTTGTTTTGCTCCATGTGTAACTCTGTGTCGTTGTATGTGTCGAACTGCTTTGCTTTATCTTGGCCAGGTCGCAATTGTAAATGAGAACTTGTTCTCAACTTGCCTACCTGGTTAAATAAAGGTGAAATAAATAAAATATTTTTGAAAGAAGCTAATGATCCTCTGTGGCCAAATCATGCTTTAGCTGCCTATTTTTAACTATTTTATTCATGTATTTCTGTATAGACAGGAGTAGGGTAATTATATAATTTAATAAAATTGACTTTAATATTTTAATTTAAAGCTTTGCCTAGCCTTATGGACGCGCAACCTATGTGTAAGGAGGTAACATGATAACTAGTAATTCCCTTATGATAGATATCTCACGGGCTCTGGCAGAGAAGTAGCCTATGTGAGCGCTTTAACAGTAGCCTAAACAAACAGTTAAAGTATCCATCACCAATAAATTAATGAACATCCGAGATAATAGGCGGGTTTATGCTGTGAACAACATGCTTTTATTAGCCTACCAGAATTGCCTACAAAAAAAGGTTTGTGATAGGCCTTCAATTAAAAATGTTATAGTTCAATATGACAGGAAAAAATACATTTAATCACCAAAATAAAATGAAGAGATAGTAAACTTTCATGATGAAACTTTGTTTAATCGTTGAAGTGGTGGCTTATGGTTTACTAAAACATAAGGAAGCTATCTGATTTTCAATAGCACCAATGACAAATACCTATTAATTTGATGGATGATATGCGAGAACCTTGCTTAATGGATGGATTTGTTGGATGGGTTGCAAAATAAATCCTCCCATTGCAGGGATCAACTTCCCGTGGCATGCAGTTTTATAGTCTCATGCAGTCGAGGCAGTTTATTATTGTTATTATAATAAACTATTATTACCTTACTATTCAGCTATTTCAAATACTTCAAGGTATAGTCAACCACCTACTATGAGAGAAAAAAAAATCTTACTTGCACACAAATTATTTGGACAATAATATTGAGTGGAGTCGTTTTTATTAGCGGGAAGACGTTTAACAAATGTCTAACTGTGTCTTTGGTAAACTAAAGTGTCACATTACATAGCGGCATATTTATCAATCATGGCATTTGAAGCTGAACAGACATCTTCATGCCTTCTGCCAAACCAGGTCTGATATCACAAAGGAGATTTGTCCTGTCCTTTTGGGGATTTAGATAATCAAACACTATTTTAGTGACTGCAGATTACCGGTGTGGAGCTGTTTTTACACACCAATAATCTGTGTTCTATTCAACATTGTGCATGCCCTTGGTGACAGTCTGTTCATTACAGCTAAAAGTGGTTATGTGGGGTTTGTAGTGAGTCTCTTATAGAATGTCTGATCAATCAGTTGCCTGAGTACATCAGTCTTATAGACAGTGTAGTCGTATATTGTTACAGCGCTTACAATTTTTTTTTTTTTACAAAATCAGCTCAATTATGCTCTGCTCCTTGCTCGCCCACATACATGATCTGGCATTCAAAAGCAGCCATGCTTTAGGCTATCAAATAACTTGTCAATTATATCAATTAATAGAAACAGTGAATGAATGGTTGAAGCAACCATGACATGGTCTGACAAACTGCATAACAATTTAAGCGACTTCGTATCTCCTTGAAACGACTTAGTATCTCATTTGAATGACTTAGCATCTCTTTTATGTGACTTTAACTAAGTCATTCAAACATGATGCTAAGTCATTAGAACGAGACACTAAGTTGTTTGAACAAAATACTAAGTCGTTCAAATGAGAATTCCAAGAGTCAAATTTTTATATTTTTTTCGCCTTGGGTTTCAGGGCTTCCATAATTCCTGTACATGCAAATGTATTTGGCGAATAAAGGTGATTCTGATTCGGAGTGCCTTTGAAGGAGGAAGGAGTAGCGATTGTGGTGACTGGAAGGTGAGCCAGCAGCAATGACCCCATCATATTGGTTTTAAAGCGCTGGGGGTGTATGCAGAATAGGGTAAGATCAGATGTAATATATACTAAAGAGAATCTCAATGAAAGTCTTTGAATTAAAAGTCCCATTTTGTGTACATTTTTTCCCCAGTTTATCACATTATCATGCCGATTGAGATGTGCCTGTGTGGTTTTCATATGGTGTGTTTAAAACTTCTTTGTTAAAATAATAAAGTAGTTAAATGTAAGTAATGAAATAGACATTTGTGAACATCATATTGCCTACAGAGTACAAACACAATATGTAACAGACTTTTTAGGCTTCTATATGCCTTATAAATCACACAATGCCTGGATGCAATATTCTATGCAGGAACATTCAACACTGAAATCTGTTACTGTCGTTATTCCTAATGCATCTCTGGATATTTGTATTATGACAACAATGAAAATTAATCTTTCTCTTTAAAATGTTCTCTCTTTTCCTATTTTTCTCTTTAAATTGTATCTAAACATCAGAAGCTATAGAGTGGAATGGTTACTTTCTATGTTACAGAGTGGAATGTTTTTTTCTGCTGGTGTATCCTAAGGTAGTTACTCTCTGAATGGCCTCTCTCCTGTGTGAACATTCAGGTGCATCTTCAGATGGTGCTGGTGGGAGAACCTCTTCTCACACTGGGGGCAGCTGTAGGGTTTCTCCCCTGTGTGGACCCTCTGGTGCCGCTTCAAGTGGCCAGCCTGGGCAAAGCGCATTTGACATTGGGTACAGCTGAAGGGTTTCTCCCCTGTGTGGACCCTCTGGTGCCTCTTCAGGTTGCCGCACTGGGCAAAGCGCATATGACACTGGGTACAGCTGAAAGATTTCACCCCTGTGTGGACCCGCTTGTGGATCTCCGCCTTCTGGGGGCAGCTGAAGCCTTTGTTACAGAACATGCAGAGGAACCGTTTCTCTGATGTGGCTCCCCCTCCCTGAACCTGGGCTCGAGCACTGTCGTTTGAGTTCAATACCTGATCGAAAAGGACACCGCTGTGTGAATCGGAATGCCTCATCGACATGGACACTGGGTTGCGATTTCTGACCGCCTGTAAAGGGGAGTGGGTCACGACATTTGGATTTGTCTCTAAGCTTTCCCTGTAATCTAAGAAATATATGCCTTGTGAGTGTTGTTCTTCTACGTGAGTCTTGTCTACATTCCATGTCAGAGGAGCATCTCCCTCCACTTTCACAGTCACCTCATCTATAACCTCCCCTTGCTTATCTAGGCAACCTTCAGAGTGTACACTACTACTGTACCGGTTCCAGTCCCCTCTAGACAGATCAGTTTGTCTCTCTAAACCCATCTCTGTAGGGTAAGAAGAAGACAGATCATTGCCAGTCTCTAACGAGTCATCTGAGTCCTGATAGGAATGAACCTTCCTCAAACTCGGAATACGGTAAAGTAAATACTCTGAGCCGGGAGCAGTAGGACAGCCCAGCCTTTCCTGTCCCAGTCTCTCTGGATCTGACCTGTTATCAGATCCTGTGTGTAAGAGCCTTTGTGTTACAGTTAAAGTCTCCATGTCTGTCTCTGACTTGAGGACGGCGTTCAGCGTTCCACTGACCTCCGTGATGCTACGTCCGGTCCTGGTCTGGGCCGCTGCAGTGGTGGCGAGGTCCTCAGTGACTACAGGTTGCGCCACTCCAGCCATTGCTCCAGTCTGGATGTCTCTGCTGTGCTGTGGGTCCACCTCTCCTTCAGACCTCTCCAGCTTGACCCCAGGACCTGCAGCCTCTGCATCTGCAGACTAAAACAAGAAGAGAGGAGGTTATTATCGGTACATGAGTTGAATTGGATAACAATAACATAGGGAAGTCTCACAAGCTCCACTATGGCAGATAAATGAGGATGTAAATGTAAGCAAATTAATAGCTGAAGGGAGCCTTTCTGAAATAAACTGGCCACATTTGATGTACTGTAATTTTGATGTAATACCATTACACTAACCTCTATCACAATAATGTGCTGGGATGAGGTTTCACTCCCCTCATCAACAGTGATGGGTTGGTCATCTCTCCATGTGTTGTGTCCCGCTGGCTTCACAATGCTCCTGTGGCCTCCAGTGAGAGGTCCTTCACCTGAGAGAGTGATTAGGGATGGTTAAGTTATATTGTACACTATTGACACTGTCTACAATTGGAAAGGATGTAAGGTAACACTTCTCATAATTTCTTGATATACTATTTATTGTTCCATGCATCACATTATTTTAGTTGAGTATGAACATAGGGAATTTGGATAGAATATGATAGTTCCTTTGTGCAAGAAGTTGCTCTTAACGGACCTGCCTGGTAAAATAAAGAACACATATATTGTGTAAGATAGCTAAGTAATCAGGGGAAGTGTTGTTGCATCCTGTAGCTACCCTGGATTTATAAGCGTGGCCACTTGAGCATGCTTTTAGGGCAGTCAATTTCCGTGGGACGAAAGGTCAGAAGGCTGATGGTTTACTATTTCTACATTGTAGAATAATAGTGAAGACATCAAAACTATGAAATAACACATATGGAATCATGTAGTAACCAAAAAAAGTGTTAAACCAATCTAAATATATTTTAGATTCTTCAAAGTAGCCACCCTTTGCCTTGATGACCGCTTTGCACACTCTTGGCATTCTCTCAACCAGCTTCATGAAAACCATTTCAATTAACAGGTGTGCCTTGTTAAAAGTTAATTTCTTCAAGTGCAGTCACAAAAACCATCAAACGTTATGATGAAACTGGCTCTCATAGGACCTCCACAGGAAAGGAAGACCCAGAGTTACCTCTGCTGCAGAGGATAAGTTCATACAGTTACCAGCCTCAGAAATTGCAGCCAAATTAAATGCTTCACAGAGTTCAAGTAACAGACACATCTCAACATCAACTGTTCAGAGGAGACTGTGTGAATCAGGCCTTCGTGGTCAAATTGCTGCAAAGAAACCACTGCTAAAGGACATCAATAAGAAGAAGAGACTTGCTTGGGCCAGAAACACGAGCAATGGACATTAGACCGGTGGAAATCTGTCCTTTGGTCTGATGAGTCCAAATTTGAGATTTTTTGGTTCCAAATGCCACGTCTTTGTGAGACGCAGAGTAGGTGAACGGATTATCTCTGCATGTGTGGTTCCCACTGTGAAGCATGGAGGAGGAGGTGTGATGGTGCTTTGCTGTTGACACTGTCAGTGATTTATTTATAACTCAAGACACACTTAACCAGTATGGCTACCACAGCATTCTGCAGCGATATGCCATCCCATCTGGTTTATGCTTTGTGGGACTATAATTTGTCTTTCACCAGGACAATGACCCAAAACACCTCCAGACTGTGTAAGGGCTATTTGACCAAGGAGTGCTGCATCAGATGACCTGGCCTCCACAATCACCTAATCTCAACCCAATCGAGATGGTTTGGGATGAATTGGACCGCAGAGTGAAGGAAAAGCAGCCGACAAGTGCTCAGCATATATGGGAACACTTTCAAGACTTTTGGAAAAGCATTCCAGGTGAAGCTGGTTGAGAGAATACCAAGTGTGTGCAAAGCTGTCAAAGGCAAAGGGTGGCTACTTTAACACTTTTTTGGTTACTACATGATTCCATGTGTTATTTCATAGTTTGATGTCTTCACTATTATTCTACAATGTAAAAAATAGTAAAAACCCTTGAATGAGTAAGTTAGTCCAAACTTTTGACTGGCACTGTACATGACACCACACCCTCTCATTGCCTACGCCGCAGACACTGACAGTTCAGATTAAGGAAGACATCCCATATAATAATCAGCGGGACCCAGGTGTCATGTCATCAATGCACAGCATCAAGCCCCATGCCCTTCACGGATACGTTCCATGACAGGGCGGATTAAACCACACAGAGCAGTGGGGGTGGCAGAGAGAAACACGGAGATTGAAGGTGTGTGTCTGTGTATCATGGCAAAGTTCACAGTCATTTCACGCTGTCTATATTAAAACCAGTTAAATGTAACTAAAAGTAATCCAAAATGTATTCTACATAATCCCCAAAAGTAAGTATTTATCATGAGAGGACTTTCAACAATAACTAGCAATGCTGCATACTCCTAGAAAGGTATCCTGTGAGGGAGTTGTGTGGCAGACCCTGGTTTAAAAGAGCAGATATCTACTCTGCCACTTGATCATGTTTTTGTTTTTAGCACTATCGATTTCTGTGGGGCTTGAAGGTTGAGGGTTCGAGCGGCACTCTCTGCCTGTTTCATTACAATACTATGCAAAAACTGACCAATACCCAATTCTAGGTACACATCTTAACACATGCGCAGATTTGAAAGGGGCGACACTCCCCTCAGCCTAATGCAAAATGTACCTCTTGCCATTCCTCTGCATCGGTCAAGGATCTTGACACTACTGGGACGACTGGTGAGGACGCGCTCTCGTATTGTCCTCTCTGCGCGCTCCCGTGCCACCTTCAATTCCAATTGTTGTAGTTTCCTCCGTAATCCCCTGTTTTCTTTCTGGCTTTGAGTTATTTCCAAACGAAACACTGCATAGTCGTCGTCTACGAGTTTACAGATCTCTGCCACGGCTGTATTCGCTAGCATCTCCATGATGGAGGCAATATGAGTGTGAAAAATCATACAGTCAGCCATTGTTGTTAGCTAACGTTAGCAGCTAGCTAGATAACATCATCAACCAAGTAACGTCTCCAACGCGAATTAAAGACTACCTGGGGTAAGTATGTGCAGCGCGGTTACATGTGTCATATTTTGAGTTCAACGGTGCCAATAAACGTCTAAATAACAAAAACGCTAACGTGGAACTTGTTCTTGGTCACCACACTTCCTTTCACTAAGCCTGGTTACGTTAACTTCGCACTAAAGAGAAGGCATTTTATTGGTTGGCGTCATAGCTAAAGTGCTGAGGTTAAATGGAAAAGGAATAGGAATTCGCGCTGTTCGTTTAATTACGGTACTGCTTATAACATTATACATAAACTCTCCTATTCATGATCACTATCTTCCAAGCTCAGACTAATTTAGCAAGAATAGAACAATTACTTTTTTCCATCCTCCGTAAGGTAAATATGACACTGTCCTTGTTCTAGCCTAGGTTTACGGGCTCTAAAAACAGGTATTCAGACAAGCCTTTTTCAAATGAAAGGTTAAATGGTTTATGAAGGGTATCTGACCAAGACACTATACATGATGTGTAGAGCCCTATAAAAACGGACGTAGTCACAGATTCCAGACTTTCAAACGTAATTCACCAATATAGAAAATAAAAATGTATCATATTAATCATAAGACATGAAAAAAGGCATCAGTGATTTGTATTTTCCTGCAACTTCCTGAAACAGGAATGCCCGTGTGTGTGCCTAGGTATACACTTTGTGTAGCCGTTAGCAATGATGCTAATGATAACCTTCTAATAGAGATGGAAAGCCTTAACCAAAAACCTTCTAATTTAAATGTTAACTACAATGTAGCCTATACCAACCTGGCTTGATTATTTGCATCAATCCAATGGCCATTTGTTTAGAAAACTCTGCAATCGCATGAGCACTACAGAAACATCACAACCAAAAGATAGTCTCTTGCTGGTGCACACTTGCATTAAAAGGGTAACTCCACCCCCAAAATTTAAATATCTAATATTTTTCCCAAACCTCCGGTGGGCTTATCAAATGTTGTTTTTCTATTTAAAAAAGTGATTGAGAGAACCTGAAAAGGACACCTGGAGAAATTAAACTGAGAAAATGATTTTATTGGATTAAATATGTCAGCTTCAGAATGGTTCCCAGATAGGCCCTGTGCACATCTCAAGCCACACGGCTCCTATGTTGCCCTATTTTGCCCTGTTGTGGACACTCCTATGTCACTCCTAAGCCCAGGGTGACCTGCTCTGTTCATCATGGATACTGTGGTGTTTGTATCATAGGAACAGGAGGGTCTATCTCTATCAGCCCCAGGTCCTGCTTCATCCCTGCAATGAGACTGTGAAGAGAAGGGTCTGGGCTGCAGACTGGATTCCTGACTGGAGCCTCTGTCTCTCTGATGACCACCAGGACTGAGGTTGTTCAGTCCACCTGTCCACTGGTTGTGTTCTGTGTGGTGGTGGAGTCTCTGTCCTTCGCGGTTGGGTCCTGGTTCCAACTCGCGAAGGAAGAGTGATGGCTCCTGATCGGGGGCCAGGGTTTGTGACCAGCCGCTTCAGAGGTCCAGTCTCTCCCACCAGCAACACCGGATATCAGCAGGTCCTCATGGACTGCAGACACAAATTTAACAGAAAAGCTTAACGTTTTATATAAGAAACTCTTTGCTGTACACACACAAACGTGACACTATAAAATGTTAACCAGTCAAGCCTCTAACACTGTGATTCAAGTACCGTACAATATGGAGGCATTGGAGTTTATTATAAAAAATGTACATGTGTTGATTCAAAAATGAAGTATAATGTTTTGGTTTCACTGAGATAAGGACAATGCAGTCCCTGCAACGATACAAAAATAACAAAGTCAGTCAGAACAGTCAATGTTGTATTTAATTTCAACAAAATGGTCATACAGTCACATAGTGAAGTACAGAACTTTAATTGTACAAACAACATGTGACAAGTAGAATAACTTTTACCTTTTACCTTTTCTGAAAATCTGGTACTCTCGCTTTGACAAAATACATTTTAAATACTTTGGAAAAGGTTCAGCATTGCATTACACTGCTTCAATACTACATGTCAAGTAAACAAATTAAGGCACTCATTTCCTCAATATAAATAACCAGCATCAAACAACTGGACAAGGTTGTCACTTCATCAGTGAAGCATTTTTACAGACACCATATCATCTACTCTGCCTCATCATACTCATTCTTTCCTCAGTTCACCGCATCCAGTTTCCCACTACATCCAAAACGAACAGAATTAACATCAAAATAACTAATACTACATTACATGACACTACACATGGGCCGTGTGCATTTTCTGATGGTGTATCCTGAGGTAGCTCCTCTCTGAAAACCTTCTCGCAGTGAGTACGGGCGGCTCTTTCGTGTGGATCTTCAGGTGCATCTTCAGCTAGTGCGAGAACCTCTTCTCACACTGGGGGAGCTCTAGGATTTATCCCTTGTGTGGACTCTCTGGTGCCTCTTCAGAATGGACAAGTGTGAAAAACAGGCCCGGCACAGGTGGCAGCTGAACGATGTCTCCCCTGTGTGCATCCTCTGGTGGATCTCCACCTGTTTGGGGAAACTGAAAGCTTTCCAACAGAATGAACACGGGAAGCACTTCTCTTTGCCACCGGATCTACTAATAGCGTTACTACTACTGTCATTTGTCAATGGGCTGGTGCTGCCATTTAGTGTGGAGGTATTGGCATTGTCTGAGGTCTGGTTTAACAGGAGAGTGTGAGGAGGATGAAGGCCAGGGAGTGTCTGTGTTGTCGCAGGGTCCATGTGTTAAAGGAATTTGATTCCTATATGTTTATTAACCAATTCAATTAATACACTCAGGCCATTTCTAAGAATTTGTAAGATACTTATTTGCATAAAATGGACAGAGACCAGTCTCAAAATCAATCAATAGCGTTATTCTCGAGAGTACTGATCATGGTACAATTTACAACAGGTTATAACCTAAAAATGACGTCATATGTTTTAAACGGTCCCTCCTCCACTCCGATACAATGACAGTATAGTTCACAAGCCTTCCCACATCGTTCACCACCTGTTTGATAATTTACTACCAGCCCAAGGTCTCTCCTCTCCCTGTGTAGATAAGATGTCCCGTAAGGAACACAGCATTCTAGCCAGTCTGACGATAGCTTCATTTGTTTCTACCAAGGAAAGGACAGTATTTGTTCTAATTCTTGATTATAATTACAAACATTATATTCAGTATTATGATTATAATAAGATTCATACATCCATACAGTAACATAATAGTATTCTGTTTAGTCATAGTTCTGATTGAAATGTATACATAATTTAGTCATTATTGATAAAAAATCCCTTAACACCATGTTCCAGTTGATAGATCCTATAGAAGGCAGGCTGAAGGCAGCACCTGTTAGGGGATTAACCTGAGGCATCATCAGTCTCTCTGAATCACAACTATAGGAGCAGGACGGAGCATCGCTAGCCGAGTCTATGTCTGTTGTCATACGGACAACTCCCCGTCCCCACAGACCAAATCTAAGCCTCACCCTGGTCTCAGCCAGTCGGTTGTCATGGAGATTAAGCTTGGTTGTTGTTTTGTGTTCCACTGTCTGTTTCTGGTTGTGGTTAAGTGTTGTTCCCCAGCCCAAAGTTGAGGATGCTGTCCCATCCACTGACCTCCACTATGTAGTCTCTGTTCCTGACCTGCTCAGTGACATTTCCCCTGGGCCCTTGACTGCACGTCTGAAAATCCAAGATGGCTGCCCAGTCTCCTCTGTTAGCCTCCAGCCATCCACCTGCAGTTACAAAGTAGACTTCACGAACATGGTAGAGAACTATACATATGTATTTATTAGGGATGCCCATTAGCTGCTGCTCTTCCTGGGGTTCAAACACATTAAGGCACTTACATCACACATAAAACAAAAGCTTAAACAGTACATCATATAACATTATTACACCGCTACATACAGTGGGGCAAAAAAGTATTTAGTCAGCCACCAATTGTGCAAGTTCTCCCACTTAAAAATATAAGAGGCCTGTAATTTTCATCATAGGTACAATTCAACTATGACAGACAAAATGAGAAAAATAAAATCCAGAAAAATCACATTGTAGGATTTTTAATGAATTTATTTGCAGATTATTGTCGAAAAATAAGTATTTGGTCACCTACAAACACAGACCTGTAACTTCTTCTTTAAGAGGCTCCTCTGTCTTCCACTTGTTACCTGTATTAATGGCACCTGTTTGAACTTGTTATCAGTGTAAAAGACACCTGTCCACAACCTCAAACAGTCACACTCCAAACTCCACTATGGCCAAGACCAAAGAGCTGTCAAAGGACACCAGAAACAAAATTGTAGACCTGCACCAGGCTGGGAAGACTGAATCTGCAATAGGTAAGCAGCTTAGTTTGAAGAAATCCACTGTGGGAGCAATTATTAGGAAATGGAAGACATACAAGACCACTGACAATCTCCCTCGAACTGGGCTCCACGCAAGATCTCACCCCGTGGGGTCAAAATGATCACAAGAACGGTGAGCAAAAATCCCAAAACCACACGGGGGGGCCTAGTGAATGACCTGCAGAGAGCTGGGACCAAAGTAAAAAAAGCCTACCATCAGTAACACACTACGCCGCCAGGGACTCAAATCCTGCAGTGCCAGACGTGTCCCCCTGCTTAAGCCAGTACATGTCCAGGCCCGTCTGAAGTTTGCTAGAGAGCATTTGGATGATCCAGAAGAAGATTGAGAGAATGTCATATGGTCAGATGAAACCAAAATAGAACTTTTTGGTAAATACTCAACTCGTCATGTTTGGAGGACAAAGAATGCAGAGTTGCACCCAAAGAACACCATACCTACTGTGAAGCATGGTGGTGGAAACATCATGCTTTGGGGCTGTTTTTCTGCAAAGGGACCAGGACAACTGATCCATGTAAAGGAAAGAATGAATGGGGCCATGTGTCATGAGATTTTGAGTGAAAACCTCCTTCCATCAGCAAGGGCATTGAAGATGAAACGTGGCTGGGTCTTTCAGCATGACAATGATCCCAAACACACCGCTCGGGCAACGAAGGAGTGGCTTCGTAAGAAGCATTTCAAGGTCCTGGAGTGGCCTAGCCAGTCTCCAGATCTCAACCACATAGAAAATCTTTGGAGGTAGTTGAAAGTCCGTGTTTCCCAGCAACAGCCCCAAAACATCACTGCGCTTGAGGAGATCTGCATGGAGGAATGGGCCAAAATACCAGCAACAGTGTGTGAAAACCTTGTGAAGACTTGCAGAAAATGTTTGACCTCTGTCATTGCCAACAAAGGGTATATAACAAAGTATTGATAAAGTTTTGTTATTGACCAAATACTTATTTTCCACCATAGTTTGCAAATAAATTAATTAAAAATCCTACAATGTGATTTTCTGGATTTTTTTTCTCATTTTGTCTTTCATAGTTGAAGTGTACCTATGGTGAAAATTACAGGTCTCTCTCCTTTTTTAAGTGGGAGAACTTGCACAATTGGTGGCTGACTAAATACTTTTTTGCCCCACTGTACCTATAATGCAAAATGTATAATACCACCATACAACAATATTACAATGTATGTGTGTTTAGAGTTTGTGTAAATGCTGTGCTTGTTGAATATCCTTCCCTATAAGTGTTCTGAAAGTCTGTTGTCAATTTGTTTACTGTAAAATGTTTTTCCAAAAGTTTACTAAGGGTTGGTAACAGACTGATTGGTCGGCTATTTGAGCCAGTAAAGGGGGCTTTATTATTCTTCGGTATTGGAAGGACTTTAGCTTCCCTCCAGGCCTGAGGGCAAACACATTCTAGAAGGCTTAGATTGAAGATATGGAAAATAGGAGAGGCAATATCGTCCGTTATTATCCTCAGTAATTTTCCATCCAAGTTGTCAGACCCCAATGGCTTGTCATTGTTGATAAACAACAATTTTTTTCACCTCTTCCACACTCCCTTTAGGGAATTCAAAATTACAATGTATTTCTTTCATAATTTGGTCAGTTATACTTGGATGTGTAGTGTCAGCGTTTGTTGCTGGCATGTCATGCCTAAATTGGCTAATCTTGCCAATAAAAAAAATCATTAAAGTAGTTGGCACATTCATTACAAAACCCACTGATATTGCCATCTGATTCAATGAATGATGGACCTGAGTTACCCCCTTTTCCCCAACATCTTATTTAAGGTGGTGGTCCAAAGCTTTTTACTATCATTCATCTTTGTTTCATAGTATAGTTTCTTATTTTTATTCAGTTTAGCAGAGGTGTTGACTCGAGTCACAAATATGATGACTTGGACTCGACCCTGACTTTAACACCAATGACGTGACTTGACCTCACTTGATACCCTCCCCAAGCCCAAATATTAAAAAACGATGCAATTAAAAAGTGTGCAGCGCATCAACTCTTCATTTAACGGATTACAGTTGAAAATGGACAGTAGCCAATCAAATTATGAGTGACAGTGCAGAGGGCGGGTGAATTCAGATGGAGCCCTTGGAAAGATGATACCTCAAATTATTATTTCAGATATAAAGACAACACTGTATCAACAAAAACGGATTGCAACTTGCAAAACATAAGGGAAGAAAATTATAGATGGGTGGCACAACAATTTCCAACTTTGTTCGACATTTGAAGCTGCACAAAGAACGGTAAGTCGTGGATAATATTGCTGTCGGCTATATATTTTATTACTTTACTAGTGTATCATGTAGGCTAGTGTAAAGTTAAATCAATGAGCCTCCACACAGTCAGTGCAGGAACGTGATCATTGCACTCAAGATTGAGCTACAACTGGCTAGGCAGTTTGAAGCCTAAATCCTGCCTGACGTTCCCAAAACAAGGTCGGGCGATTGTGTACAATCCAACATCGCCCGATTGCGCCCCTCGATAGTCGATCACTATTGGGGGGTGGGGGGGTCTTATGGCTATTCATGTATTTCCATGGAAATGTAAAAAAAAAAAAAAATGGAAATAAATAAATATAGATATTTTTAAAAGCATTCATGATTTGCGTAAATGTAATATACTAACTAATACTCTAATACAGTTAAATCTGAAATGGTATTACATTTAGTGAAGAGCACACGTAGCACATTCATCACTCCAGTGTTTTATTGGTATATTGTAATTACTTCGCCACCATGGCCTATTTATTGCCTTACTTCCCTTATCTTACCTCATTTGCACACACGGTATATAGTCTTTTTCTACAGTATTATTGACTGTATGTTTGTTTATTTAATGTGTAACTGTGTTATTGTACGTGTTGAACTGCTTTGCTTTATCTTGGCCAGGTCGCAGTTGTAAATGAGAACTTGTTCTCAATTAGCCTACCTGGTTAAATAAAGGTGAAAAAAAGAGCACATGATGACTTGTTTAGGACTCGAAACTCAAAGTTAAAGACTTGAGACTTGACTCGGACTTGCCTGTCTTGACTTGGGATTTGACTTGACTTACTTGTGACTTGTACAAGAATGACTTGGTCCCACTTCTGCGGTTTAGTCATATTTGCAGTACGTTTAGCTGCACAACCGATTGGCAAACTTATTTGCCATTCCTTTCGCTTAATTCCTCATCAATCCAAGGGAATTTAACCGTTTTTAAAATCATTACAAAACGTATTGTATGACCTCATATAACAGGCCCAACCTTTGGAACTTATCCAAAGCTACTATATTGTGATCGCTACATACGATGAATTTGGATAAAGCACATTTCAGCAGCATTAGTGAAGATGTGATCAATACATGCTGATGATTTACAGTTTGAAGCTTTGTCTTGAGTGGGCAGCTTGATGAAAGCTAGTCAATATAGAAATGACCAGAAAATATACCTCCCTGTTGATATCACATACATTATAAAGCATTTCACACACATTGACTGTTAGCTTTCCACAATGGGTGAGGCAGATTAACCTATTTTAATTTTTTACCTTTATTTAACTAGGCAAGTCAGTTAAGAACAAATTCTTATTTTTTTAAATATATTTTTTTTAAATTTTAATTGGATACCCCAATTTCATGGTATCCAATTGTTAGTAGCTACTATCTTGCCTCATCGCTACAACTCCCGTACGGCTCGGGAGAGACGAAGGTTGAAAGTCACGAGTCCTCCGATACACAACCCAACCAAGCCGCACTGCTTCTTAACACAGCGCGCATCCAACCCATTGTTTGGGTGTTGGTGGGATTATGTGCTGTGTGGTGGTGGAGTCTCTGTCCCTTGTGGTTCGGTCCTGGTTCCGACTCTGGAAGGAAGAGCGACGGCTCCTGATTCAGGGTTCTGATCCGGGGCCATGGCTTATGACCAGCCACCTCAGAGGTCCACTCTCTCCCGCCAACAAGACTGGATATCAGCAAGGTGCCAGACGCACCGGTTTGTGTCAAGAACTGCAACACTACTGGGTTTAACAGTTTCCCGTGTGTATCAAGAATGGTCCACCACCCAAAGGCCATCCAGCCAACTTGACATAACTGTGGGAAGCATTGGAGTCAACATGGCCAACAGGGAAAGTCTTAGAATGAAAGTCCTATTTTCTGTTTATTAAACAAAACACATTTTAAATACACCATATGAAAACCACACATACACATCTCAACTACAAATCTGCAGTAACTTAATGTACTGCATAAATGTTCTCATTAAAAGTGTTTATTGATGGCCTCCCGAGTGGCTCAGTGGTCCAAGGCACTGCATCACAGTGCTAGCTGTGCCACAAGAGATCCTGGTTCGAGTCCAGGCTTTGTCGCAGCATGCCACAACCGGGAGATCCATGGGGTGGCACACAATTGGCTCAGCATCACCCGGGTCCTATTTTAGGGGAGGGTTTGGCCGGCAGGGATTTTCTTGACCCATCACGCTCTAGCAACTCCTGTGGCGGGCCGGGCCCAATGCACGCTGACATGGTCGCCAGTTACGGTGTTTTCTCCGACACATTGGTGTGGCTGGCTTCTGGGTTAAGCGGCATTGTGTCAAGAAGCGGCTCGGCTGGGTTGTGTTTCGGAGAACGCACGTGACTCGACCTTGTCCGCAGCAAGGACCAGGAAATTGGGGAGAAAAAGTGGTCAGAAAATAAATAATAAAAGTGATTATTGAAAAAGTTGTTGAAGTAATGAAATATGTGAACAAGAAATATGTGAACAAGAATGTCTTTAGTGTAGGCTAAATTATGTTAAGACTTTTTAGGCGCATTTATCCCAAAATGCTCTTTGATGTTGTGGAAATTGATCTACGTCATCTTGCTGAGTCCATCTTTAGGGCAGGGTTTGATCTAAACTTCAGAAGCCATTGAATGGAATGGTTACGTTCTATGTTATAGAGTGAAATCCTGAGGAAGCTCCTCTGAGAACCTCTTCCGACAGTGCTTACAGGCGAACAGCCTCTATTCCGTGTGGACCTTCAAGTGCCTCTTCAGATGGTGCTGGTGGGAGAACCTCTTCTCACACTGGGGGCAGCTGTAGGGTTTCTCCCCTGTGTGGACCCTCTGGTGCCTCTTCAGGCTGCCAGCCTCAGCGAAGCGCATGTGACATTGGGTACAGCTGAAAGGTTTCTCCCCTGTGTGGACCCTCTGGTGTATCTCCACCTTCTGGGGGCAGCTGAAGCCTTTGTTGCAGAACATGCAGAGAAACCGTTTCTCTTTACTATTGCCTGATGTGGCTCCGCCTCCCTGAGCCTGGGCTCTAGCCAAGTCGTTTGCGTTCAATACCTGATTGAAAAGGACGTGGGTGTGTGAATCAGAAGGCCCCATCGACGTGGACACTGGGTCGCAATCCCTGAGAATGTGTACAGGGGAGTGGGTCGCAACATTTGGATTTGTCTCTAAGCTTTCCCTGTAATCTAAGAAATCTCTGCCCTGTGAGTGTCCGTCACCTAGGTGACGATCTGGATTCCATGTGAGAGAAGCGTCGCCCTCCACTTTCACAATTACCTCATCTACAACCAGACATTCCCCTTTCTTATCTAGGCACCCTTCAGAGTATATACTACTGCTGTACCGGTTCCATTCCCCTTTAGACAGATCAGTCTGTGTCTCTAAAGCCAAGGGCATTTTCCCAGGGTCCATCTCTGTACTGTAAGAACATGATGGATCATCAACGCCAGTGACTAGTGCGTCACCATCTCCACGGGAATTAACCGTCCTCTGGATCTGGTGAAATACCGGTAAATACTCTGAGCCGGCTCTGGGCTGCGCTGGGGCGGTGGTGGAGTCCTCCGTTGCTATAGGGGGCGCTCCAGCCGTTCCAGTCTGGATGTTTATGCTATGCTGTAAGTCCTCCTTTCTTTCAGACCTCTCCTGCTTCACCCCAAGACCTGCAGCCTCTGTATCTGCAGACTGACACAATAAGATAGGATGTTATTACCAGTACATGATTAGAATTTAATAACAATATCATATGGAAGTCTTACAAGCAAATGTAAGCAACTGAATAGCTGAGGGGAGCCATTCTGAAATAAACTGCCCACAAACTGTTACAAAGTAACTCATATTTTATGCAACACTATTACACAAACCTCCATCACGATAATGTGCTGGGTTGAGGTTCCATTGCCCTCATCAACAGTGATTGGTTGGTCATCTTTCCATGTATTGTGTCCCGCTGGCTTCACAAAGCTCCTGTGGCCTCCAGTGAGATGTCCTTCACCTGAGAGGGTGATTGGGGGAAAATAGATGGTTAGGTACCGTTAATGCTCAACACTATTGTACACTATTGGCTGTTTTGACACTGTCTAGAATTGGTAAGGATGTAAGGTAACACTTCTCATAACTTATTGATATACTATTTATTGATTGTAGAGATCGACCGATTTATGATTTTTCAAAGGCGATACCGATTATTGGAGGACCAAAAATGCAATTACAGATTAATCGGCAGATAGATAGATAGATAGATAGATAGATGGATAGAGATATATATATAGGTGGCAACCCTAAGTCTAAATATTGTGTATTGATTTTATTGGCAATACCATCTTCATTCTCGATTTGTGGAAATAGTGTCATAAAATGTCAGTGTCCAGTGGCAGGGGGTCCGTTTGAATTTAGAAAATGTGTCAAATAAAGAATCCATGAACTAATCCAAGAATGTGTACTCCAACAACTTGTGTATTTCAAATCTTCTCTCCTTGATCGAGACAGGTGGGGGTCCACCCCAAAGTGCTGCATGACAGACACCTGTCTCATCAATGAGAGAAGAATTGAAATAGACAAAAATGGTGGCGCACACATTGTTGGATTACAAAATGGAGCAAAACATTAATTTATTTTTAATAATGGAGCATTTTCTACATTCAAATGGAGCCTCTGCCACTGGACACAAACATTTTAGGAGACTCCTGTTTCCACCAGTTGAGAATGAAGATACTATTGCCAATACCAGGTCAGCTGGAAAATCTCTGGCTATGCTTTGTATAGGCAAACATGTAACTCCCAGTATAATGCCTGCATACCATCATTTTTGTTGTTGCTTAATAAATGACATCTGGTGTTACAATCTACATCTGAACACATGAGCAGAGGGAAACCTGCAGCAGTATCTTTACTTTACTATTTTTATTTTTGACAACTTGTACTTTTACTTCAATACATTCCTAAAGAAGATGATATACTTTTTACTCCATACATTTTCCCTGACACCCAAAAGTACTCCTTACATTTTCAGTGCTTAGCAGGACAGGAAAATGGTCCAATTCAAGCACTTATCAAGAGAACTTATCTGTTCATCTCACTGCCTCTGATTTGGTGGACTCATTAAACACACATGCTTCTTTTGTAAATTGTGTTGGAGTGTGCCACAGGGCTATCTCTACATTAAAATAACAAGTCTGGTTTGCTTAATATAAGGAATTTTAAATTATTTATACTTTAGTATATTTGGGAAATTATATTTACTTTTGATACTTAAGTATATTTAAAACCAAAGACTAAGCTTTATCCTATCCTAATACCTAGGATAGGATAAAGCAATCCTTCTCACCCCCCCACCCCCCCTTAAATGATTTAGATGCACTATTGTAAAGTGGCTGTTCCACTGATGTCAGAAGGTGAATTCACCAATTTGTAAGTCGCTCTGGATAAGAGCGTCTGCTAAATGACTTAAATGTAAAAATGTAAAATGTAACTAAGTATTTTACTCAAGTAGTATTGTAACGACCCTGGGTTTATAAGCGCGAAAATCGACTCTGCCGAACGAGCATGCTTTTGCGGCACAGTCGATAGCGCGCCGGACCTCGGGGTCGAGACCTGCTCCCTGCTGTTTCATTACATTAGTGTCAGAAGTGGGATCGGACCTTGCATCCACGACAGTGCGTGTGCTTGGCCGGTGAGCGCGTTCCTGTAAGACGTAGAGTCGCAAGCTAGCGCGAGGACGCGCTCTTTGAAAGGAGGGAGTAGTGTGACGACCCTGGGTTTATAAGTTACTGGTTGACTTTTAACTTGAGTCATTTTCTAATAAGGTATCTTTACTTTTGCTCAAGTATGACAACTGGGTACTTTTTCCACCAGTGGAGCTACTGTACATATGAACGGCTAAGGCCACGCAGCATCGGCCTTCTGCGAAACGTACCTCTTGCCATTCCTCTGTATCGGTCGAGGATCTTGACACTACTGGGACGACTGGCGATGACGCGCTCTCGCATTGTCTTCTCTGCGCGCTCCCGTGACACCTTCAGTTCCAGTAGCTGTAGTTTCCTCCGCAATGCCCTGTTTTCTTTCTGGCTTTGAGTTATTTCCAAACGAAACACTGCATAGTCGTCGTCTACGAGTTTACAGATGTCTGCCACAGCTGCATTTGCTAGCACCTCCATGATGGAGGCTATTTGAGTGTGAAAAACCATACAGTTAGCCATTGTTAGCAGCTCGCTCGTGTTACCTAGTTAACATCTATGAACCAAGTCCTGTTTCCAACACGAATTAAAGACTGCATGGGGGTACGTATGTGATGCTGTGCCGGTAAATACGCGTCTAAATAACAACAATAAAAACAACAAGTGGAAAATGTTCTTCGGTACTGTTCACTTCACTTCCGTTTACACTGACGAGAAAGGATGTTACATAGAATTAGGAATTAGAATACCGGTACTAGAAAGGACATAAACCTTCTTATGGGGTCGTTACCACAGCCACAAAGTCATAAGCCCCGCCCATTTCTACAATGTTTTTTTATTAAAATGTGATTTTAAACTTAACCACACTGCTAATCTTATGTCTAACCTTTAATTAAAACACAATTTTTGTTTTCATGAATTTTTACAGTATAGCCAATTTTGACTTTGCCTGTGATGGGATAAAGGTCAGTCATTTATGTTAGGGAGTTAGTCACACATGCTTTGCCAGTGCTGTGATAAAATATTTGTTCAAATAATACATTTTAAGAATGTATCTGCACTGAATGTTTGTTAGCTAACTAGCCAGTCTGTTTTAGAGGAATAATTCTATGAATTTTTCAAAATTCATACCATACACTGGCTGAAATCAGTTGATGATAGGACTTAGACAAGTTGTAAATGCAATAAGTACTGATATATTATCGTATAATAGCACTCACCACTTTCCAAGAAAAGACAACTTGAGACATTTATGGTCAGTTTACATATATTTTAGAGGCTACTTATACAGAACATGTTCATAAAACTCATATAAACTGTACTTATAATTATGACAATATTTTAGGTTGACTATAATTCTATTATACAATTTTTGATATCACATGCCTTACTTTTAATTACCTGTCTAAGTAAAAACAGGATTATGCCCCTACTGCCAATCATTCCAATTAGACTGGTTTGGATTTCTCCCTGACCAACATGGCTGCCATTATCGCGCCTTTATAGAACTTAGGGTTGATGACAAAGCCCCTCTAGTAATTTATTGGGATCTCTATACAATGTTATTGATTGGCATCATTGCTCATATGGTGTCGCTAAATGAAAATGTTATAACATGCGCGCTGTCTTATTACATATCAAATCTCCTATTTATGATAAATATCTTTCAAAAGCAGAGCAGACTTGTTTAGAAAGACAAGTGTGTTAACAAGAATAGAGTAGAAAGTAATGTGTTTATTCCATTTACATCACCTCAGTAAGGTAAATATTAAACTGCCCTTGTTCTTGCCCAGGTTTACTGTCTCTAAAAACAGGTATTTACTCAAGCCTGTTTCAAATGACAAGTTAACAAAGGGTTAATGAGAGGTATGTGGTTAATTACACTCCTAAACAGAAGTATACTCTGACCCAGTTTGTATAGACAAGTCAGTCTGGAACAACAAGTACATGTGCACTTTAGTTCATAATATTTCACCTCAGTCATCACATGGCTTATAGGCCATTTACTACAAACAGCTTGAGGTCAAGGACTGTAGACTTAAAGGTGCTGTATGGTCTAACCAACATCTGCATTGACCACACAGCATTCACAGTGATATGGCCTCTGCAGAAGTCAGGGCATTCATACTTCTTGCACTTCGCCAAGCAGCACAGAGCTGTTGTCAAGGAAGTGTGTGTGTGTTTATACTAGACCTCCCGCCCTCACCTACCGTCAACCAATCATGTTAATGCAGAGCTATATGGAGCACTCCACATTGTTACACAATTTCAGAGGCCCACGTCGATGTGGTAAGGAGCCCAATTTGGCTTCTGCATGCCTCTGAAGGCTCCCCAATTGCGCCACACCATCCATTCGTCACCTCCGACCACATTTTCAGACCAAGCATAAATTGGCTCTTATCACAGTGACATGGTGACGTAAACTCCCTTATGTATTTATTTGGACAGTGAAGCTAAAACTTAATTTGTCTCTATAGCCTACTCCAGCATTTTGGATTTGAGATTAAATGTTTCATATGAGGCAACACAGATTAAGTTGTGCACAATAGAAATGAATGGTATGTCATGTATTGTGTCATTTTGGAGTCACTTTTATTGTAAGTAAGAATAGTATATGTTTATGAACACTGCTACATTAATGTGGATGCTACCATGATTACAGATAGTCCTGAATGAATCATGAATGATGAGTCAGAAATTTACAAAGGCACAAAGATCATACCCCCAAAACATGCAACCTCTTAGCATTACCAATAACAGGGGAGGTTAGCAGTTATTTATTTTATTGAGGGGGGGGGGGTGATATTTATGCCTCGAACTTTCTCACACATCCACATTAATGTAGCAGTGTTATTATTTTTTTATTACCTACATTATGTTATTTCAAGTTATCCTTTTGGAGCGCAATATCACATCATTAAAAGAATATACTTAAATTGGGCATGCCCATAAATTGGACAATTGAAGGCATCTCGGCCTTATGTTAACTTTGGTTGTGTTTCATTAAAATAATAGACCTTCAAAATGTTTTAGGCAACATTGTATACAACATTATCAGCAAGTGACTTGATTCCTACTGTGACAAAGCAATTTAAAATTGTTAAAAAGGAGCAACAAGTGTTGATAATGGTAATTGTAAAAACAAAATTAAAAGGTTATGCATGCCAACATATTAGGCGATAATTAAGAGAAAGTGGTCTTGTCAGGTGAAAATGATATCAAACGTTTACCATGGCAACATTTGATGTACAGTCACATTCACCGTGGTTGTCTAAAGCGTGCTATAGAGTTCACAGTTGGCGATGCCTCATTGTGATTGTTGTAAAGGATGGGGAATAACCAATTTCAATTATCATCATCACTATCTTTCCTTTGCGGTAACTCAAACTGACGTAATTATCAGCTGAGAAAATTTTATGAGTCGATTTTACTCCTGGCTCAAGAGTTTGTATGGGCAGTGTCTCTTAGGGCTGCAATCCCGTTAATCGGATTGATATGACAACAGCCAGTGAAAGTGAAGAGAGCCAAATTCAAACAGAAATCTCATAATTAAAATTCCTCAAACATACATGTATCTTTTACCATTTTAAAGGTAATCTTGTTGTTAATCTCACCAATGTGTCCGATTTTACATAGGCTTTACAGCGAAAGCACCACAAACAATTATGTTAGGTCACCGCCAAGTTACAGAAAAATTCAGCCATTTTTCCAGCCAAAGAGAGGAGTCACAAAAAGCACAAATAGGGGTAAAATTAATCACTAACCTTTGATGATCATCATCAGATGACACTCATAGGACTTCATGTTACACAATACATGTATGTTTTGTTCAATAAAGTGCATATTTATATATTTTTTAAACATTGATGCGTTATGTTCACTAGTTCCAAAAACATCCAGTGATATTGCAGAGAGCCACATCATTTTACAGAAATAATCATTATAAATGTCGATGAAAATACAAGTGTTAGACATGGAAATATAGATACACTTCTCCTTAATGCAACCGCTGTGTCAGATTTCAAAAAAGCTTTACGGAAAAAGCAAACCATGCAATAATCTGAGAACGGCGCTCAGAAAACAAAGAGATATCCGCCATGTTGAAGTCAACAGAAATCAGAAATAACATTATAAATATTCACTTACCTTTGATGATCTTCATCAGCATGCCCTCCCAGGAATCCCAATTCCACATTAAATGTTTGATTTGTTCGATAATGTCCATCATTTATGTCCAAAGAGCTACGTTTGTTAGCACGTTTGGTAAACAAATCCAAAGTCATGAAGCGCATTCCCTAGTTGCAGACAAAATGTCAAAAAGCTCCGTTACTGTCCGTAGAAACATGTCAAACGATGTATGGAATCAATCTTTAGGATGTTTTTAACATAAAACTTCCATAATATTCCAACCGGAGAATTCCTTTGTCTTCAGAAAAGCAAAGGAGCGCGAGCTACCTCTCATGTGAAATGCGCGTGACCAGAGCGCCACTGCTGCCAGACCTCTGACTCAATCTCCTCTCATTCAGCCCCCCTTCACAGTAGAATCCTCAAACAAGTTTCTAAAGATGGTTGACATCTAGTGGAAGCCTTAGGAAGTGCAACATAACCAATATCCCACTGTGTATTCAATAGGGGCTGGGTTGAAAATCGACCAACCTCAGATTTCCCACTTCCTGTTTGGATTTCTTCTCAGGTTTTTACCGTTCAGACAGTAGTTCACAGTGGGCTCACCTCAGTGCGACTGTGTGGTCCTGTGCTGCTCAGCTGGGTCCTCTGTGGTTTCAGGAGGTGTAGTCTCGTTGTCCTCCATGAACATGGTCCCCTCAGGGTTCCCCAGACCCTCCACACAACCCTCCTCCTTCACCAGCAGCACCTCTGGACCCTCCTGGAAGAGAGAGGTGATACAGATAACACAGACATACACTCCCTCCAGTACAGAGACACATTCAACATGGAGTGTTTACCAATCGCAACTACATTTGAGTCTGATACTGTAGTTATAGAATGACTTAATTGTTGTTAAACCCATCATGGTGGACATAAATAAGATGTGGGGAAAATATAAGTCAGCTATGATAAGTCAAAAGTCATTAGAGAAACCTGACTAAACTATTTAGAAGTCTACCGTAGCTATTCGTAAGGGTGTGGGTATATTTAGTAAGTATATGGTTTTAAAGCACTGTCAGGTGTATACAGATAAGATGTGACTTATACGGAAGAGTCTCAATGAAAGTCTTAGAATGAAAAGTCTCATTTCGTGTTTATTACAAAACTTAAATACACCATATGAAAACCACACATATACAAAAATTAAGCATGAACTTGATAAACTGCATTCATTTTCTCATTAAAAGTGTCTTGGGGAAAAAATTAAGTAGTTGAATGGAAGTAATGAAATAGGCATTTGTGAACATCATATAGCCAACACAGTACAAACACAATATGTAATAGATGTGTAGGCTTAAATATGCCAAAGTCTATATGCAACACTCTACCCAGGAATATTCAACACTGAAATATGTTACTCTTGTCATTCCAAATGCATCTGTGGAGCTTTTCTGATGAAATCCAGGGTTTGATCTAAACGTCAGAAGCTATCGAGTGAAATTGTTACTTTTCTATGTTATCAGAGTGGAGTGTTTTTTCTGCTGGTGTATTCTGAGGTAGCTCCTCTCTGAGAACCTCTTCCCACAGTGCGTACAAGTGAACGGCCTCTCTCCCGTGTGGACCTTCAGGTGCATCTTCAGGTGACCAGCCTGGGCGAAGCACATGTGGCACTGGGTACAGCTGTATGGTTTCTCCCCAGTGTGGACCCTCTGGTGTCTTTTCAGGTTGCCAGCCTGGGTGAAGCGCATGTGACACTGGGCACAGCTGTAGGGTCTCTCCCCTGTGTGGACCCTCTGGTGGATCTCCACCTTCTGGGGGCAGCTGAAGCCTTTGTTACAGAACATGCAGGGGAATCGTTTATCTTTACAATTGCCTGATGTAGCTTCCCCTTTCTGAGCCTGGGCTCTAGTCCTGTCGTTTGAGTTCAATACCTGATTGAAAAGGATGCTGCCATGTGAATCGGAAGGCCCCATTGACGTGGACAATGGGTCGCGATCCTTGAGCGTGTGTAAAGGGTAGTGGGCAGCGACATTTGGATTGGTCTCCAAGCTTTCCCTGTAATCTAAGAAATCTCTGCCCTGTGAGTGTCCATCTCCTAGGTGACTATCTGCATTCCATGTGGGAGGAATGTCACCCTCCACTTTCACAGTCACGTCATCTATGGCCATACCCTCCCCTGCCTCATATAGGCACCCTTCAGAATATACACTTCTACTGCACCGGTTCCAGTCCCGTCTAGACAGATCAGTCTGTGCCTCTAAACCCATGGGCATGTTGCTAGGGTCCATCTCTGAAATATAAGAACAAGAAGGATCATTACCAGTCTCTGACGCGTCACCTGAGTCCGGATGGGAATGAACCGTCCTCGGGCTCGGGTTTCCATAAAGTACGTACGCTGAGGCGGGAGCAGGAGGACAGCCCAGTCTTCCCAGCCCCATTCTCTCTGGGTCTGACATTTGGTCAGATCCTGTGTGTAAAAGCCTTTGTGTTACAGTTGAAGTCTCTGTGTCTGTCTCTGTCTTGAGGATGGCGTTCAGCGTTCCACTGACCTCCGTGATGCTGCATTGGGTCTTGGGCTGCGCTGGGGTGGTAGTGGGTTTGTCCGTGGCTACAGGAGGCACTCCCACTGCTCCAGTTTGGAGGTCTCTGCTGTACAGTGGGTTCTCCTCTCCTTCAGATGTCTCCTGCTTGACCCCAGGACCTGCAGACTGACACAAGAAGAGAGATGGTTATTACCGGCACATGAGTTGAATTGTATAACAATGTCGTACGGAAGTCTCACAAGTCCCCCTATGATGAGAATGTACATGTAAGAAAGTAAATAGCTGAGGGGAGACCTTCTGAAATAAAGGGGCCACAAAGTAACTAATGCTTTATGCAACACCATTACACTAACCTCTATCACAATAATGTGCTGGGTTGAGGTTCCACTCCCCTCATCAACAGTGATTGGTTGGTCATCTCTCAATGTATTGTGTCCTGCTGGCTTCACAAAGCTCCTGTGGCCTCCAGTGAGATGTCCTTCACCTGAGAGAGTGATTGGAGGAAAAGAGGCAATTAGTGTAGCTACTATTAGTTTAGCTACTGTCAACACTGTATTGAACACTATTGACAGTTTTTGGTATGTTGTACACTATTGACACTGTCTAGAATTGGCAAGGATGTAAGCTAACGTGTTGCATAACTTCTTCATATACTATTTATTGATTGATGTATTATGTTCCATGCATCACATTGTTTTCATTGAGTAAATAGGAAATGCAGTAAATCAAGAACATTATATTTTGTCTTTGCGCAAGATAGCTAAGTAATCAGGGCAATTATTGCATACTTTCCAACAATTGACCTACCTCTTGCTATTCCTCTGTATCGGTCGAGGATCTTAATACTTGGGCGACTGGCGAAGACGCGCTCTCGCATTGTCTTTTCTGCGCGCTCCCGTGCCACCTTCAGTTCCAGTAGTTTCCTCCGCAATACCCTGTTTTCTTTCTGGCTTTGAGTTATTTCCAAACGAAACACTGCATAGTCGTCGTCTACGAGTTTACAGATCTCTGCCACGGCTGCATTCGCTAGTACCTCCATGATGGAGGCTATTTGAGTGTGAAAAACCATACAGTTAGCCATTGTTAGCAGCTAGCTAGCGTTACCAAGATAACATCTATCAACCAGGTCCTGTCTCCAATGCGAATTAAGTATGTGACGCTATGCAGTTAAATGAGTAATATTTTTAGTTGGGTGTTAATACACGCCTAAATAACAATAGAAACGCTAACGTGGAAATTGTTATTGGACACTTCATTTCCGTAAAGATTATTTACAACTAAATCGTTTTTCTCAGTTGCTTGAATTCCACGTGCGTACACTTTTATATCAGTACATTTAGAACAGCCTAAATATTACGCAACTTAAATTCAATTTAATAAGCCTCACGTAATTCGACACTTCTAAATCTTATCTCACGGGGACTGATTAGGGCGGTGTAAATCCTCTCACTTCGCCTCTTCCTCTCTGCTTCCGTTTACTTCATCTTCCTGTGAGTTTCCTGCAAACTTGACGCAGTGTTGCTGACTTTTACGGGTCGGAGTGCGAATTGCACAATATGTCACAGAAAAGAAAGGGGAAAAATAAATCTCACCACTCTCTAACCCTACACATATGCAACAATATACCAATACTTTAGCCCTACAATATTCTACTGCAGGCAAAAAGCTGATGCCACTACCACACCTATTTTCTGGGATTTATGCTCCATCAGTGCAGATAATTAATAACCATAGCAATAAAAGCAGGCAATCCCACCTTACTAAAACTCATCCTCTCTGGATCTCTCTCTTCAGACCTGCTCACTGGGGGGCTCCCAGTGAAATCACTCACCCTTGGGAAGTGGCTATTTTAGCATGTAAATCTTGGTGGGGCAAACAAAGCAGAACAAAAGTGTGGGATGCATGCCAGCAAAGCCACTACACAACACTAAACAATACATTAATTGCACTATAACGGTGACAAACGGTGCCCACAAATGGTTAGGGACTACGTAAAGCTGTCCCAACAGCTTACCATTGCTACACCTGGCTTTCAGCTGAGCCTTGTCTGGCAGCGAAACGGTTCATTCAGCCTCATTTACTGCCTTTTAAAGAAGCATAGCTGACTTGCTTAAACAAATGTGGTTTCTACTGGCAATTGAGATGCACAAACTATGGAATAAGGGGATGACAAGCGGGTACGAGGCAATCCGTAATTTCGATTAAGACATTAATGAGTGAGCGACGACGGATGTAGTCAAACAATTTGTTCAGCACTTTTGAAATGTACAGAGACAGAATTCAGAACATGAGTACACGTTCTTACAGTGTACTCCCTGTACAACAAGTCAGAACCGTAGGATAAATAAAGGGGGCATATAAACAGACAATGAAAGCTCTTACAATAGTCAACGATTACATTTCTCTAAAACAGGTTATAGGCTACATGTGCACCACCAAGTTAGAATAGAAGGTGAAATTAAGAAGTGAAAATAGACCAAATTATTAGGATGAGGCACATTGAATGATACATTGAATGATACATGTCATACAACACTATTTGGCGCATTAAATAAGCTTTTCATTTGACACGTCAAATAACACAATTCTATTCTAGAATGTTGTGAGTGCTGAATTTGCACGTGCAAGCTAAGCACCACCACTACTATCAGTAGCACAGTCAAAGCTGTACAAAACAAGCACACACAGGCCACGAACAATGTGTGTACAATACAGCGTTGGTTGAAAATAGACCAAATTATTAGGGTGAGGCACATGGGCTACTAACAGCTTACTACACAACATACACTTAGTATTAGTTTCTTAGCTACAATATACATACAGTGGGGGGAAAGTATTTAGTCAGCCACCAATTGTGCAAGTTCTCCCACTTAAAAAGATGAGTCCTGTAATTTTCATTATAGGTACACTTCAACTATGACAGACAAAATGAGAAAAAAAATCCAGAAAATCACATTGTAGGATTTTTAATGAATTTATTTGCAAATTATGGTGGAAAATAAGTATTTGGTCATGTTACAGATACAGGTATCCTGTGTGTGTGTGTGTATGTATCCTGTGTTTGCTCTCCTTCTCCCCTCACAGGTGAAAATCATCACTCCCCAATCAGTCACCAATCAATCATCAATCAGAAGACACACCTCCTCCTGTTTTCCTACCCTATCACAGTTCCTTTCCCTTGGTTTAAAAACCCTGTTAGTTGTTTGCTCTACAGCGCAATCTCTCTGTAAATGCCATGTCTGTAGGTCTCTGCAGTTCACTCTCTCGGTGTGTATTAACCTCTCTTTTGTTTGAGCACCTCCATAGCACTTTGTCATCACCTGTGAGTATTGTTATGGTGTTTGTGTTTGATTGCTGGTGGGAAAAGGGGAAACCAAGACAAGTTGCCCATGGGCATACACTACCCGTAGGTAGACTTTGTTAAATACACTAGTTAGAACTGGGCGGACCACCCATTGTATTTTTGGTTATTTAGTTAGCTGTTGTTAAAGTAGGCTAGTCTAGCTTAGGTTTTTTTTGAATACTTATTGTTTCTTTCCTTGGGTCCAGCTCAGCCCCTTTTCCTGCTCCCCACATTACCGTGTGTTTTCAAATAAACCTTGAGTTTGACGGTAGATTTCAGTGGTCCTGGTTATTTCGTTCACACTTTTACTTTGTCACAATTATAATTTGCATGAGTTATGTTACGGGTCTCATTACCACCCCCCCTAGACTGTCGGGCCAAAAGGGATTCGTAACAGGTCACCTACAAACAAGCAAGATTTCTGGCACTCACAGACCTGTAACTTCTTCTTTAAGAGGCTCCTCTGTCCTCCACTCGTTACCTGTATTAATGGCACCTGTTTGAACTTGTTATCAGTATAAAAGACACCTGTCCACAAACTCAAACAGTCACACTCCAAACTCCACTATGGCCAAGACCACACAAAAAAGTTAGCCCTATCAAGGCCTGTAGTAAGTTATTAGGATTAGTGTTCCCTCACGTCCATATGTGTCTACAGAGGGACCACCTGTGCTAATTAGCTATCTTGCATGCTCCGAACACCTGTGGGTAGCGGAAGAAGACTGCCAGAAACTTGTAACTGAAAAATACTGTCGGCGGAATCTGTCAGTCATTTAAAACAGTGTACAGTAAGTGTATATTTTGCATTTGTGAAATTATTTTGATGTGATATGAAGTAAAGGGCTTTGTTTATAGAACCGCATCGCGACAGAATCGATTTAGACTTTTTAAGAGTAACGTTACATCTTGGGCTAGGGCGCCCCCAAAGTTGACACACGGTGCTTTCTCTATCATAGTCACAAAATTATGTAGACAACACCACGTGCATTTACATATTCCTTATCTGTCACGAATATTAAATAAAATTATATTTAAACTTACTCTGCCGGTTGACCACAGGAAAGTATTATTAAACCAACTTCAAAAAGTGGGTCTGTGTTGAAATCAATGTTTTGCTTATGACTGAAGGCATTACACAAGATGGTACACACACGCAAACCATGCATACTAATAGAAGTCTTGCAGGTGTTTACATAGTTTTGCGCAGGTGATTAAAAATGTCTACTTCAGTACTGGTTCTCTAACAAATCAGGTAAACAATACTTTCCTGTGGATATTTTATCTTGAAGGACCAAAACTACGTGAAAATTGGCAGAGTAAGTTCAAATATAATTTTAATCAACATTCCGGCTTGTAGAGTACCATTTCCAGAATCTAACACTCATGTTCCAGATGGTGTATTATTTTTTTTATTCTGGTCCCCAAACATTCTCTTTCCCAACTTTACACTCTCCCTGACTATGCCCTCCTGCACAGGTCATGGGATCTCCCTGTTACACACTTGCTGCAACATGTCTGAATCCTTGGTTGTTTCACGGAGGATGGTTCAGAGGAATGCACAGTGCATGAGTGTGAGGAGTGCATGAGTGTGCCTCGTCTGCTCGGGTATTCGATCTTGCAACCGTTCGGTTACTAGTCCAACACTCTAACTACTAGGCTACGCTGTCACCCCCGATCAATGCCAAGATAGCGGACGTTTTTCCTTGCATGGCATTAGGACTTTGACACTGACTATATAGATGGGCCCACTGTCCCACCAATGCCCCTGGTGCAGCAGGTACACAAAATTGATGACAATCCAGACTTTGACAATGGTAGTGCAGATAGCTTGACCATTGACAGTGCCGTCAAACCGCACAGAGTGACAAGTGAGGTGTTGCACGAGTTAGGGCTAGGTGACATTGAGTCCACTCAGTTGTTGCAATAGTGTAAGGCCAAGCTAGTTCATCTTATCTTCTCCCGGCACAAACTAGTTTGCAGAACGGCTACTGGTTATGTCCATTGCATCAGACTCAGTGACACTAAGCCTTTTAGGCTACCTTACCGTAGGCTCTCCTCTAACCATTATGACAAGCTCAGGCAGGCCTTGGATGAGATGGAAGCGCAAGAGATAATCAGGAAATCCAGCAGTGAGTATGCCTCCCCGCTTCTGCTGGTCTGGAAGAAGTCTAGCGATCTGAGACTGCACAGACTTCCGATGGCTCAATGCTCGCACCGTAAAGGACCCTCGACCTCACCAAGCTGATGCTCTGGCGGCCCTGGGTGGCAACGCCGTCTTCTCTATGATGGATTTGACCTCAGGCTACTACAATGTGGAGGTGCATGAAGACGACAAGAAGTTTACAGCCTTCACTTCTCCTTTTGGTTCATATGTATATAACCGTCTTCCACAGGGACTTTGCAATAGTCCAGCTACATTCATGAGGATGATGTTGAGCATTTTTGGGGATACATGTTTTTCTAGCTTTCTCTGTTACGTGGACGATGTGCTGGTTTTTGCTCCAACTGAAGAACTTGGATTGCAAAACTTGGAGTCAGTTTTTGAGCGGCTCAAAGCCCATAATCTGAAATTGGCTCCAAAGAAATGCCATTTAATGAAAAGGTCAGTGCTTTTCTTGGGGCATGTCATCAGTGAAGGAGATGTGGCCACAGACACAGAAAAGTGAAGGCTATTGCAGGGATGACCGAGAAGGATCTCATGGAGGATAACACAGACGTGCTCTCCCAGGGGAAGAGTCGGTCCTTCCTCGGAATGATAGTCTATTACCAGCAGTTCATTGAGGGGTGCTCCACCATCGCTAAGCCGCTGCATGGGCTGACAGCTGGGACAAAGGCACCACGCCATGGAAAAGGCCACAAGAAAAGACAAATACATAGGAAACTCGCAGCAGACTGGACTGGTGAGTGCAAACAGGCCTTCAGTCAGTTGAAATAAGCTCTATGCAGGCACACCCTGATTTTAGTATACCTTTCTTGCTCTCTGTAGATGCATCAAATAGCTTAGGTGCTGTCCTCCAGGCTTAGGTGCTGTCCTCCAGATGCCAGAGGATGAGTCTGCAGCCAGATCCATAGCATTTGCTAGAAAATCACTTACTTATGCACAGTCAAAGTATCCTGCCCATAGGTTAGAGTTTTTTGCTTTACGCTGGGCCGTCTGTGAGAAATTGTCATTGGCTAAGGGGCAAGCCTTTTACTGTAAGGACAGACAACAACCCATTAATGTACATCCTGTCCAAGCCCAAATTGGATGCCTGTGAACAGAGATGGATTGCTTAGCTCGCTCCATTCGAGTTTGACATCAAGTACATCCCCGGTCCCAAGAATGTCATTGCTGATGCACTCAGTAGACAGCCATTTGTGCAGCCGAGCGCTCTCCACTGCATCACAAGTGTTCTATACAAGGCCTTGCTGGAAGAAGCTGCAGGAGTACATGCTGAGAAGGTGCAAGATGTGTTCCACTGGTCGAACCACTCATTTGACCTCGAGAGCTGCCTCAACTCACTCAGTTACTGGTGCCATCTGAGATGGCAGACGTGAGAGTGCTATCCCGTGACGACCTGATATCAAAGCAGCCACAGGATGACACACTGGTCAGAGTTGTCTTCTACGTGGACAGGGGCCGGAGACCTTCTGGGAGGGAACGTGGCCATGAACCACTCGAGGCCCTTCGGATTTTGAAGACCTGGGAGAAGCTCACTCTGAAAATGTGTGTACTATATCGCGTTACCAAAAGTTTGGGGTCAAAGAATAAGACGTACCAGAATGTAGTACCCACCTCCATGAGGGTGACAGTCTTGAAGGGTGTCCACGATGAAGTGGACCAAAACGCAGCGTTGTTTTTATTCATGGTTCTTTAATAAAGAGACTAAACATGAATAGACTAACAAAACAATAAATGTGAAAAACCAAAACAGCCCTATCTGGTGCAAACACAGAGACAGGAACAATCACCCACAAACCCAACACCAAACAGGCTACCTAAATATGGTTCCCAATCAGAGACAATGACTAACACCTGCCTCTGATTGAGAACCATATCAGGCCAGACATAGAAATAGACAAACAAGACATCCAACATAGAATGCCCACTCATATCACACCCTGACCAAACAAAACATAGAAACATACAAAGCAAACTATGGTCAGGGTGTGACAGGTCATCAGGGGTGTTGGGGTTCTTTGTTCCTCGTCAAACATTGGATCATTGGTGAAATTAGCATTCAGACAATATCTTTAAGGAAATCAATCATTCATTTATTAATGCAATTGCAGACAGAAGTTCACAACAGGAACATAGCACGCATGTTTCCAAGTAAGTTCTGCAAAAGAGTAAAGGGTCCAAGTTATTTTATTAAGCCTGAAGTCCAGCCTTAGTGATGTCACTGCCGACCAAGCCCATGCATACACAACTATACAAACAATAGTTTCAGTGTTATATAAAGGCTCAGCAGTAAATGTCCACTCCCCAAGTTGATTTATAGTGGAATGTCTGACTAGTCTCTTCTCTTTCACACCCCTGCAGGGTTCTTTCTCACAGACATCCTGTTTTGACTGCCATAACTCACACATCTCTCGAACCGTTTCTTTACAAGAGGCAGAGACTAGAAAATAACTGTGGAACAATGTTAATCTGTAGTCTAGGACACTATAAATGTAGTGGGGGAGGGGTCTTATAACCCTTCCCTTTCTATTAATACAACATAAGCATAATCAATTATTATAATACATCAAACATTTGGTACAGCCCCTATCATGACCCCAAGATGAACCCAACAGGGGCAACAGCGGACGTTGTACTTGGTGAAACAGAGGTTCTTCTGGCATGGTCTGGAGTCTGATGTGAGAGAGTACGTCAAGACCTACAAGAGGTGCGTGTTCAGTAAACCCCCGAGCCAGAGGCCAGAGCTCCATTGGAGTACATCATCACGACTGAGCCCCTCGAGTGGGTCTGTGTGGACTTCAAGTCCTTGGGTGTTCTGGTCGTCACTGACCATTTTACTAAGATGGCCCATGCCTTCTTGTGTCCGAACCAATCAGCTAAAGCAGTGGCCCTTTAGCTGTGGAACAACATCTTATGTGTGTATGGTTTTCCTCGTCGTAACCACTCCGACCAAAGGGCCAACTTTGAAAGTAAATTGATTGCTGAGTTGTTGAGTGCTGCAGCACTCCAGAAGTCGCACACGACTCCCTACTAGCCAATGGGGAACGGGGGAGTCGAAAGGTTCAACAGAATGCTGGGAAACATGATCAGGACCTTACCTACGAGAGCGAAGCACAGGTGGCCCCAGAAGCTGATGTTGTTGACCTTCGCCTACAACTGTACAGTCCATGAAACCACAGGCAACGCCCCTTTCCAGTTGATGTTTGGGAGAACCCCACGTCTGCCTGTCGACATGATGTTTGGTACCGTGCTGCAAGACTCAGAGGTTGTAGACTATGACGAGTACATGAAGGGTGTCCAAGACCCTGACGAGAAAGCGAGAGCTGAGGGAGGCCATGGAGACGGTACAGGTGTCAGCAACCAAACAGCTGAAGAGGAAGATCAGAGGAGCTCCAGTGGAGGTCGGTGATCGGGTGCTGCTGGCGAATAAGGGTGAATGTGGAAAGAGGAAGCTTGCTGATCCTTTATATTGTTACGGAGAAGAATAGTGACATCCACATCTTCAAGATACATAACATGGCAATTAGCCAGGAGAAAACAGTCCACCGTAATCTGATAATGCCTGTAAACTTCTTGCCTCTCCCTGACACTGCCTTGGAGACACCTAATACGGGAGACAGTGAGGAGATGGAGGACTCATCCATGAACGATATACCAGAAATTGACATTGGTGAGAGGACTAGTGTGCGGATATCAGAACAGACCTCCAAGTAAACACAGTCAGAGCCCTCAATTGTGCTGGAAGATGGGCCACTAGCGAGGGACCCTCAGAACTCACCACATTCTGAGGGTGACACAAGCGTGTCAGAGATAACCTTTGGAGAAGAAATGTCTGAACCCTCTGAAGAAGAAAGGCATTCTGAAGACACTGCTGGTAGCAGAAGCTCCAGCAACAGTCACAGAAACCTTGACTATCCACCGACTGTGTACAGTGACCCACCAATGGTGGTTGTACTTGAACAGGTTAACCATAATGATAACTCCGTTAGGCCTGTCAGGTCAGGGGCTGGTTGAGTTAGGAAACGCCCAGTGAGACTCAGACTATGCAGACACAGAGGGGTTTTCATATAGAGTTCATTAGAATGCCTGTGTGGGTGTAGGATTAGAATCCAAGTTGGCCTGTAGATTTCCAGATATTTATTTATTTTACTTTCAAGTGGCCCCATGGAGGTACTGGGTCAGAGGTCAAGTAGGCCCAGATTTTTCTGTCTGATGGGAGACCAGATGGGAGACCAGATGCTGCTGGAAGTGGTGTTGGAGGGCCAGTAGGAGGCACTCTTTCCTCTGGTTTAAAAAGTATCCCAATGCCCCAGGGCTGTGATTGGGGACACTGCCCTGTGTAGGGTGTCGTCTTTCGGATGGGATGTTAAATGGGTGTCCTGACTCTCTGAGGTCATTTAAAGATCCCATGGCACTTATCCTAAGAGTAGGGGTGTTAACCCCGGTGTCCTGGCTAAATTCCCAAGCTGGCCCTCAAACCATCAAGGTCACCTAATAATCCCCAGTTTAAAACTAGCTCATTCATCCCCCTCCTCTCCCCTGTAACTATTCCCCAGGTCGTTGCTGTAAATGAGAATGTGTTCTCAGTCAACTTACCTGGTAAAATAATGGATAAATAAAATAATACAAAAATGCACTGATGTAATGGTCACATTAACACAGCTGTTTTCATGCTACAGATTTTACCATCAACACCATTAAGCCCTACACAACTAACATGCTGTTTGAGGTAATCATTAAGTAACTGAGGAAGGCCCTTCTATGAACCCAGCCACTACGCTTTAGACAAGACCCTAAAGGAGAAGACATACTTGCTGATAGACTAACAACAGGAAGGTCTCTCACCACTCCCTCTGAAGGTTGAAGCTCAGGGTGACCTGCTCTGTTCATCATGGATACTGTGGTGTTTGTATCATAGGAACAGGAGGGTCTATCTCTATCAGGCCCAGGCCCTGCATTGAGTCTGTGAAGAGAAGGGTCTGGGCTGCAGACTAGATCCCTGACTGGAGCCTCTGTCTCTCTGATGACCACCAGGACTGAGGTTGTTCAGTCCACCTGTCCACTGGTTGTGTTCTGTGTGGTGGTGGAGTCTCTGTCCCTCGTTGTTGGGTCCTGGTTCTGACTTGAGAAGGAAGAGCGAAGGCTTCTCATCCAGGGTCCTGATCCGGAGCCAGGATTTGTGACCAGCCAACTCAGAGGTCCTGTCTCTCCCACCAGTAACACTGGATACCAGCAGGTCTTCATGGACTGCAGACAACAAGACACATTGTACAGATGAGCATAAAAGGTTTATATAAGAAACGATACATTATGAAATGTAAACCACAGTCAAGCTCATCTAATACTGTGATTCAAGTACAATATAGAGCCATTGGAGTTCATTATAAAAAAAGTCCATATGTGTTGATTCAAGAATTAGGTATAATGTTTCGACTAAGATAAGGGAAACTTAGTCCCTGCAGTGATACAAAAATAACCAAGTCAATCAGCAGAGTAAATGCTCTATTTAATTTCAACAAAATAGTCATACACTCACATAACTTTGAAGTACGGTACTTTTATTGCAAAAAAACTATATAAGTAGAATAACTACTCACTATGGTAACGCTACCTTTTCTGTAAATTTGGTAACCTCGCTTTGATCAAATTAATTTGAGAATACTTTGGAAAAGGTTCAAGATTACATACATATTCATGTCATGTAAACAGGCATTAAGGCATTATCCTTAACTCACTATAAAACATAAGTATCAACCTAAAGGGACTAAGTTTGTCACTCTTCATCAGTGAAGCATTTGTACAGACACCATCACACCAACCATCACCAAATCATCTACTCTGCCTCATCATACTCATTCTTTCCTCAGTTCACCTCATCCAGTTCCCTCCTACATCCCAAACCAACAGAATGAACTACAAACTAACTAGTACTACATTACATGTCAGTATACTCTATACATGGGCCGTGTGCATTTTCTGCTGGTGTATCCTGAGGTAGCTCCTCTCTGAAAACATCTTCCCGCAGTGCATACAGGTGAACAGCCTCTCTCCCGTGTGGACCTTCAGGTGTATCTTCAGCTGGTAATGGTGGGAGAAACTATTCACACACTGGGGCAACGTCAGGATTTGTCCCCTGTGTGGACTCTACAGGTTGAAACAGTGTGCATCCCCTGGTGGAGCTCCACCTGTTTGGGGAAACTGAAGACTTTCCTCCCAGCTGCCCACTGCACTGAGGCAAGGTAACACGGTCACCACCGATAAATCCATGATTATCGAAAACTTCAACAAGCATTTCTCAACGGCTGGCCATGCCTTCCTCCTGGCTACTCCAACCTCGGCCAACAGCTCCGCCCCCCCCGCAGCTACTCGCCCAATCCTCTCCAAGTTCTCCTTTACCCAAATCCAGATAGCAGATGTTCTGAAAGAGCTGCAAAACCTGGACCCGTACAAATCAGCTGGTCTTGACAATCTGGACCCTCTATTTCTGAAACTATCCGCCGCCATTGTCGCAACCCCTATTACCAGCCTGTTCAACCTCTCTTTCATATCGTCTGAGATCCCCAAGGATTGGAAAGCTGCCGCAGTCATTCCCCTCTTCAAAGAGGGAGACACCCTGGACCCAAACTGTTACAGACCTATATCTATCCTGCCCTGCCAATCTAAGGTCTTCGAAAGCCAAGTCAACAAGCAGGTCACTGACCATCTCGAATCCCACCGTACCTTCTCCGCTGTGCAATCTGGTTTCCGAGCCGGTCACGGGTGCACCTCAGCCACGCTCAAGGTACTAAACGATATCATAACCGCTATCGCTAAAAGACAGTACTGTGCAGCCGTCTTCATCGACCTTGCCAAGGCTTTCGACTCTGTCAATCACCATATTCTTATCGGCAGACTCAGTAGCCTCGGTTTTTCTGATGACTGCCTTGCCTGGTTCACCAACTACTTTGCAGACAGAGTTCAGTGTGTCAAATCGGAAGGCATGCTGTCCGGTCCTCTGGCAGTCTCTGGGGGTGCCACAGGGTTCAATTCTCAGGCCGACTCTTTTCTCTGTATATATCAATGATGTTGCTCTTGCTGCGGGCGATACCCTGATCCACCTCTACGCAGACGACACCATTCTGTATACTTCCGGCCCGTCCTTGGACACTGTGCTATCTAACCTCCAAACCCGCTTCAATGCCATACAACACTCCTTCCGCGGCCTCCAACTGCGCTTAAATGCTATTAAAACCAAATGCATGCTTTTCAACCGTTCGCTACCAGCACCCGCACGCCCGACTAGCATCACCACCCTGGATGGTTCCGACATAGAATATGTGGACATCTATAAGTACCTAGGTGTCTGGCTAGACTGTAAACTCTCCTTCCAGACTCATATCAAACATCTACAATCTAAATTTAAATCTAGAGTCAGGTTTCTATTCCAAAACAAAGCCACTCACGCTGCTAAACTTACCCTAGTAAAACTGACTATCTTACTGATCCTCGACTTCGGCGATGTCATCTACAAAATAGCTTCCAACACTCTCCTCAGCAAACTGGATGCAGTTTATCACAGTGCCATCCGTTTTGTTACTAAAGCACCTTATACCACCCACCACTGCGACCTGTATGCTCTAGTCGGTTGGCCCTCACTACATATTCGTCGCCAGATCCACTGGCTCCAGGTCATCTACAAGTCCATGCTAGGTAAAGCTCCGCCTTATACTTTTATCTCCCTCACCAACTTCAAACATCTGCTATCTGAGCAGCTAACCGATCGCTGCAGCTGTACATAGTCTATCGGTAAATAGCCCACCCAATTTTACCTACCTCATCCCCATACTGTTTATATTTATTTACTTTTCTGCTCTTTTGCACACCAATTTCTCTACCTGTACATGACCATCTGATCATGTATCACTCCAGTGTTAATCTGCAAAATTGTAATTATTTGCCTACCTCATTCCTTTTGCACACAATGTATATAGACTCTCTTTTTTTTCTACTGTGTCATTGACTTGTTAATTGTTTACTCCATGTTTAACTCTGTGTTGTCTGTTCACACTGCTATGCTTTATCTTGGCCAGGTCGCAGTTGCAAATGAGAACTTGTTCTCAACTAGCCTACCTGGTTAAATAAAGGTGAAATAAAAAAAATAAAAAAATATTTCCCACAGAATGAACACGGGAAGCGCTTTTCTTTGCCACCAGATCTACTGATAACGTCACTACTACTGTCATTTGTCAATGGACTTGTGTTGCCATTTAGTGTTGAGGCACTGGCATTGACTGAGGTCTGGTTGCATATTAGAAGAGTGTGAGGAGGATGAAGGCCAGGGAGTGTCTGTGTTGTCGCAGGATCCATGTTCCAGTTGATAGATCCTATAGAAGGCAGCACCTGTTAGGGGGTTAACCTGAGGCGCCATCAGTCTCTCTGAATCACAACTATAGCAGCAGGACGGAGCACCGCTCGTCGAGTCTGTGTCTGTTCTCTTCAGCCGCATACAGACACCTCCCTGCCCCCGCAGACCAAATCTACGCCTAGCTCTGGTCTCAGCCAGTCTGTTGTCATGGAGACTAAATTAAGTTGTTGTTTTGTGTTCTACTGTCTGTTTCTGGTTGTGGTTTAAAGTGTTGTTCCCCAACCCAGAGTTGTGGATGATGTCCCATCTATTGACCTCCACTATGCCGCCTCTGGTCCTGGCCTGCTCGGTCGTCCCCGTGGTTCTGGGAATACAAGATGGCAGCCCAGTCTCCACTGTTAGCCTCCAGCCAACCACCGTTACAAAATAGGCTTTACAGGCATTGTAGAGGGAATACGTTTTAAATCAGTTACCTGGTCAAGTTCATACATTATAATGTGTGTTTTTATATTTTAACATATTGATACAATTTTATGAATTTAGAAAATAAACAAAAAAAACAACCAAGTGCATCACTATTGCCATTGAAGATCTATTACTGTATGTAGGCTACATGTATTTCTCCCTTACCTTGCTCCCCCATCTTTGGTCCATCTTCTATTGTCTCCTCTTTGACCAGCAGCAGATCAGGCTTCCCATCCTCCATGTCTACTGACTGTAAGAGAGGATGTTGGATCGATCAAGAAATCTGATATGAGCACCCTGCTATGGAGCATCTTCTGATTGGGCAATGAGGAATTGCTTTGAGTATTATGCAAACATGCTAGTTATTTTTCTCTCTGCATTGTTGGGAAGGACCCGTAAGTAAGCATTTCACTGTTCGTCTACATCTGTTGTTTTATGAAGAGCGTGACACATACAATTTGATTTGATTACTTGACACTTTAATGATTTGATCATTCAATGGCATGGTCCCACACTTAAAACAAAATTAATCAAGACCTGGATGGACTCACCTCAGTGACACTCTGTGGGTTCAGGAGGAGGTGTAGTCTGGTTGTCCTCCATGACCATGGTCCCCTCAGAGTTCCCCAGACCCTCCCCACACCCCTCTTTCTTCACCAGCAGCACCTCTGGACCCTCCTCCTGGAAGAGGGAGGTGATCCAGATTACACAGACATACACTCCCTCAAGTACATACACATACATACAGATAATAAACACTCGTTCAACATTGAGTTTTTACCCATCCCCACTACGTCTGAGTACTGTAGTTACAGAATGACATCATCGTTTTTAAACCCATTATGGTGGACATAAATATAAAGTTGTAGGTAAATATAAGTCGGCTATGATAAGTAACCATCAGACAAACCTGACTAAACTATTTTGAAGTGTACAGTAGGTGTTTGTTAGTATGTGGGTCTAAAAGTCTTCAAATGTAAAGTCCCATTTTGGCCTCCGGAGTGGCGCAGTGCTAGAGGCGTCACTATAGACCCGGGTTTGATCCGGGGCTGTATCACAACCGGCCGTGATCGGGAGTCCTATAGGGCGGCGCACAATTGGCCCAGCGTTGTCCGGGTTAGAGAAGGATTTGGCCGGGGGGGCTTTACTTGGCTCTAGCGACTCCTTGTGGCGGGCCGGGCGCCTTCAGACTGATCTCGGTTGTCAGTTTAACTGTGTTTCCTCCGACACATTGGTGCAGCTAGCTTCCTGCGGGCAGGTGTTAAGAAGCGCAGTTTGGCGTGTCATGTTTCGGAGGGTGCATGAATCGACCTTCGCCTCCCGAGCCCGTTGGGGAGCTGCAGCAATGAGACAAGATCAAAATTGGGGAGAAAGATAAATAAAAAGGTCCCATTTTGTGTATATTGGTTATAAAGCGCTGTTGGGTGTATACAGAATAGGGTGAGATCAAATTTGATGTACAGTGAGATCAAAGTATTGGGGCAGTGACAATTCTGTTACAGCTCTGTACTCCAGCACTTTGGATTTGAAATGATGAAATGACAATGAAAGTGCAGAGCGACAGATTTAATTTGAGGGTATTTTCATCCATATCGGGTGAACCGTTTAGAAATTACAGCATTTTTTGTACATAGACCCTTCCTTTTAAGGGACCAGATGTATTGGGACAAATTCACTTGTGTAATTTTTTACATTTGTACCATAGTCCTAGCATGTAATGACTACATCCAGCCTGTGACTCTACAAACTTGTTGGATGCATTTGTTGTTTGTTTTGGTTGTTTTTCAAATTATTTTGTGCCCAGTAGAAATTAATGGTAAATAATGTATTGAGTCATTTTGGAGTCACTTTTATTGTAAATAAGAATAGAATGTTTCTAAACACTTCTACATTAATGTGGATGCTACCATAATTACAGATAGTACTGAATAAATATTGAATAATGAGTGATAAAGTTAGACGCATAAAATAATCTGAAACTCAACCAAAACAAACAGCAAATGCATCCAATAATTTTATAGTCACACGCTTGATGTACTTAATTTACCTTTATTCAACTAGGCAAGTCAGTTAAGAACAAATTCTTATTTTCAATGATGGCCTAGGGGAACAGTGGGTTAACTACCTGTTCAGGGACAGAACGACAGAGCTGACGACCTTTTCAGCTCGGGGAATTGAACTTTACAACCTTTCGGTTACTTGTCCAATGCTCTAACCACTAGGCTACCCTGCCGCCCCAATCAATTGCGTGCTAGGAGTATGGGACTAAAAACTAAATTTTTGACTACTTTAATACATTTAAGTGAATTTGATCCAATACTTTTGGTCCTTTGAAAAGGGGGGGACGATGTACCAAAAGTGTTGTAATTTCTAAAAGGTTATATGGATGAAAATACACACGCTGAAATAAAAGCTGACCGTCTACATATTAACCTCAGTCATTTTCAAATCCAAAGTGCTGAAGTACAGGGCCAAAACGAGTCTCAATGAAAGTCTAAGAATGAAAAGGCCCATTTTGTATTTATTAAATAAACAAGTTTTAAATACACCATATGAAAACCACACATACACTTGTCTAAACTAAAAATCTCCATGAATTTGATAAACCGCATAGATTTGACCATTAAAAGTATCTTGGGAAAGTAGATGAATGGAAGTAATGAGATCATCATATAGCCTACACAGTACAAACACAATATGTAACAGACATTTTAGGCTTATATATCACACAATGTCTGGATGAAATATTCTACCAGGAATATTCTACACTGAAATCTGTTAATCTCTTTATTCCAAATGCATCTGTGGGTCTTTTCTGCTGACAACAATAAAAATACATCTTTGCTTTAATACAGGGTTTGAGCTAAACGTCAGAAGCTGTGGAATGATTACTTTATGTTAATAGAGTGTAATGGTTACTCTGCTGGTGTAGGTTGAGGTAGCTCCTCTCTGAAAACCTCTTCCTGCAGTGGGTACAGGCGAACTGCCTTTCTCCCGTGTGGACCTTCAGCTGCATTTTCACCTGGTTCTGGTGGGAGAACCTCTTCTCACAGTGGGGGCAGCTGTAGGGTTGTGGACCCTATGGTGTCTCTTCAGACTGGATGAGTGGGAAAAGCGCATATGACACTGGGTACAGCTGAAGGGTTTCTCTCCTGTGTGGACCCTCTGGTGCCTCTTCAGGCTGCCAGCCTCAGCGAAGCGCATATCACACTGGGTACAGCTGTATGGTTTCTCTCCTGTGTGGACCCTCTGGTGGATCTCCACCTTCTGGGAGCAGCTGAAGCCTTTGTTACAGAACATGCAGAGGAACCGTTTCTCTTTACTATTGTCCGATGTTGCTCCCCCTCCCTGAGCCTGGGCCATAGTCCTGTCGTTTGAGTTCAGCACCTGATCAAAAAGGACGCAGCTTTGCGAATCAGAAGGTCCCATCAACGCGGACACTGGGTCACGATCCCTGAACACATTTAGATTGGTCTCTAAGCTTTCCCTGTAGTCTAAGAAGTCACTAGTGTTGTCCTGCGACTGTCCTCCTAAATGAGTCTGGTCTTCATTCCATGTCAGAGGAACGTCATCCTCCACTTTCACAGTGACCTCATCTACGACCAGACCCTCCCCTTTCTTATCTAGAGACCCTTCAGAGTATACACTACTACTGTACTGGTTCCAGTCCTCTCTCATTAGATTTGTCTGTGTATCTAAGCCCACAGGCATGTCAGCAGGTATCATCTCTGTCTCTGCTGCATATGAACAGGATGGATCATTGCCAGTCTGTAACGCATCACCTGAGTCCTGATGGGACAGAACCTTCCTCGGGCTCAGGTTCCCATGAAGTAAATTCTCTGAGCGAGGAGCAGGACAGTCCAGTCGCCCCGTTAAAGTCTCTGTTTCTGTGTCTGTCTCTGTCTTGACGGCGGCGTTCGGCGTGCCACTGACCTCCATGATGCTGCATCGGGTCCTGGGGGGCGCTGGGGCGGTGGTGGGGTTCTCTGTGGCTACAGGGGGCGTTCCAGCTGCTCCAAGCTGGATGTCTCTGCTTTGCCCTGGGTCTCCCTCTCCTTCAGACCTCTCAAGCTTGACCCCAGGACCTGCAGCCTCTGCAGACTGACACAAAAAGAGAGGAGGTTATTCCCGGTACATGAGTTGCATTGGATAACAATGTCCTAGGGAAGTCTCACAAGCTCCTCTATGGCAGATAAATTCAGATGTACTTGTAAGCAAGTGAATAGCTGAGGGGAGCCTTTCTGAAATAAACTGGCACATTTAATGTACTGTAATTTTGATGTAATACTGTTACACTAACCTCTATCATGATAAAGGTTCCACTCCCCTCATCAACGGTGACTGGTTGGTCATGTCTCCATGTATTGTGTCCCGCTGGCTTCACAAAGATCCTGTGGCCTCCAGTGAGATGTCCTTCCCCTGAGAGAGTGATTGGGGGAAAAGAGGTGGTTAAGTTAGGTATTGCTAATGCTCAAAGCTATATTGTACACTATTGACAGTTTTGACACAGAGTACAGTTTTTATGGATAGTCAGATTTATGGAAGTCTAAAGAGAACATATAAATAAATTAAATAGCTCCCTCAAGATCATGACTTCTCTTGACCACGACATAAGTTATTTTGTCGAGATCACGAGATAATCAAAAGTACCGCGCATTATCCATTCATTTGCTCAGATGCACAATAACCACTTCATCAAGAAGCCCTGTGGTTGCATTGATTGCAATGTGGGGCATTTAAGCCCTGAACAATGCCTGACGGGTGGCATTTAAGTCCTGAACAATGCCTGACAGGCAACACGGTCTCCCAGGCTGCACCGTCTCCCAGGCTGCACGTCACCCCCAAGACCACAGCCAATAGCATGCAAGGAACAATGCAGCTAACGTTTCTAGCCTTGGGAGCTAGCTAGTTAGCTAGCTTGTTATCAACTCTGGTTTTTAGCTTGCATAACTGATATGTATATAATTATTAGCGGAAATAATGTTTTGTGGATAATATTTACATTTACAGTGGGTGAGCTCCTTTCCTGACAGGCTGATCACATTCAAATTCAGCCTCAGAGGCTGATAAGTCAGGATGCTGCCTTTGAGGCAGTTTCATAGGTAAGACTCCTTGCAGGCAGATTAGCTGTCATAGTGCTTTACGGGCAGATGCATATCTGATCCAAGGGTTGAGCTCTATTTCTGGCAGGCTGATCAGATTACATAACAGCCTCAGAGGCTGATAAATCAGGATACTGCCTTGAAGGCTGTTTGATATTTAAAGCTCCTTGCAGACAGCCTCCTAGTCAGCATCCTGTCATATCAGTGTCTGAGGCGGCTAATGGATCTGATCAGCCCGCCAGGAATAGAGCCCACCCAGTCTTGATCATTTATATAATGCACTGACTGCTAGTCTGCCTGCAAAAAGCATCAGCAATAAAACTGCCTACAAGGTAGAATCCTGACTTATCTGCCTCAGACTGCTATTGAATCTGATCAGCCTGTCAGGAATGGAGCTCACCCACTGTAAATGTAAATATTGTCCATAAAACAGGAAGTGTCCCTTACAATTATAAACATCAGTTATGCATGCAAACAACCAGAATATACAGTACCAGTCATAAGTTGATGCACCTACTCATTCCAGGGTTTTTCTTTATTTGTACTATTTTCTACATTGTAGAATAATATTGAAGACATAAACTATGAAATAACATGTATGGAATTATGTAGTAACCAAAAAAGTGTTAAATCAAAATATATTTTATATTTGAGATTCTTCAAAGTAGCCACCATTTGCACACTCTTGGTATTCTCTCAACCAGGTTGTCACCTGAAATACATTTTAATTAAGAGGTTGCCTTGTTTAAAGTTCATATGTGGAATTGCTTTCCTTCTTAATGCATTTAAGATAATCAGTTGTGTAGTGACAAGGTAGGTGTGGTATACAGAAGATAGCCCTATTTGGTAATAGGTAGTCCATACTATGGCAAGAACAGCTCAAATAAGAAAAGAGAAACGACAGGCCATCATTTCCTTAAGACATGAAGGTGTGTCAATCCGGAAAATGTCAAGAACTTTCTTCAAGTGCAGTCACAAAAACCATCAAGCGCCATCATAAAACTGGTTCTCATGAGGACCACCACAGGAAAGGAAGACCAAGAGTTACCTCTGCTGCAGAGGATAAATTCATTAGAGTTAACTGCAATTGAGATTGCAGCCCAAATAAATACTTCAGAGTTCAAGGAACAGACACATCTCAACGTCAACTGTTCAGAGGAGACTTTGTGGATCAGGCCTTCATGGGTGAATTGCTGCAAAGAAACCCCTACTCAAGGACACCAATAAGAAGAGACTTGCTTCGGCCAAGAAACATGAGCAATATCTGTCCCTTGGTCTGATGAGTCCAAATCTGAGATTTTGGTTCCAACCGCTGTGTCTTTGTGAGACACAGAGTAGGTGAACGGATCTCGGCACGTGTGGTTCCCACCGTGAAGCATGGAGGAGGTGGTGTGTGCTTTGCTGGTGACACTGTCAGTGATTTATTTAGAATTCAAGGCACACTTAACCAGCATGGCTACCACAGCGATATGCCATCCCATCTTGTTTGTGCTTAGTGGGACTATAATTTTTTTTCAACAGGACAATGACCCAACACACCTCCAGGCTGTGTAAGTGTTATTTGAACAAGGAGGAGAGTGATGTAGTGCTGCTTCAGATGACCTGCCCTCCACAATCACCCGACTTCAACCCAATTGAGATGGTTTGGGATAAATAGGACTGCAGAAGGAAGGAAAAGCAGCCAACAAGTGCTCAACATATGTAGGAACTCCTTAAAGATGGTTGGAAAAGCATTCCAGGTGAAGCTGGTTGAGAAAATGCCAAGACTATGCAAAGCTGTCATCGAGGCAAAGGGTGGCTACTTTGAATTCTAACATATTAAATATATTTTTATTTGTTTAACACTTTCTTTGGTTACTACATGATTCCATGTGTTATATCATAATTTGTCTTCGCTATTATTCTACAAAGTAGAAAATAGTAAAAAAATAAAGAAAATGAGGAATGAGTATGTGTGTCCAAATTTTTGACTGTTACTGTATAACAAGCTGTCTACCTACCTAACAAGACTAGACAAGTTACACTGCCTTCAAAGTATTCACACCCCTTGACTTTTCCAAATTTTGTTGTTACAGCCTGAATTTGAAATGGATTAAAATTTAGATATTTTTGTCACCGGCCTACACATAATATCCCATAATGTCAAAGTGGAAGTGTTTTCTAAAATATTTACTCATTAACAAAAATTGAAAAGCCGAAATGTCTTGAGTCATTAAGTATTCAACACCTTTGTTATGGCAAGCCTAAAAGAGTTCAGGAGTACAAATTTGCTTAAAAAACTTCTTATGGCTGGGGGTAAACTGCCTGCTACTCATGCCCAGTTGCTAATATAATGCATATTGTTAGTAGATTTGGATAAAAAAAACACTGAAGTTTCTAAAAGGGTTTGAATGATGTCTGAGTATAACAGAACTCATTTGGCAGGCAAAAACCTGAGAAAAAAATCCAACCAGGAAGTGGGAAATCTGAGGTCTGTAGGTTTAACTCATTTCCTATGGAAGATACAGTGGGATATTGGTCATATTGCACTTCCTAAGGCTTCCACTAGATGTCAACTGTCTTTAGAACCTTGTTTGGTGCTTCTACTGTGAAGGAGGGGGGAATGAGGGCTCTTTGACTCAGGGGTCTGCCAGAGTGCCACGAGCTGGTCACGTGCACTCACGTGAGAGTTAGACCTGCGTTCCTTCACATTTCTACAGACAAAGGAATTCTCTGGTCGGAACATTATTGAAGATTTATGTTAAAAACATCCTAAAGATTGATTCTATACTTCTTTTGACATGTATCTACGAACTGAATATGACTTTTCGTCTGAACTTTCGCATGGACTTGCCCGCACGTCGAGAGTTTGGATTGTGTACTGAACGCGTGAACAAAAAGGAGGTATTTGGACATCAATGATGGACTTTATGGAACAAATCAAACATTTATTGTGGAACTGGGATTACTGGGAGTGCATTCTGATGAAGATCATCAAAGATAAGTGAATATTTATAATGCTATTCTGACAGCTGTGGACTCCACAACATGACGGATATCTTTATGGCATGTTTGGGCTCTGAGCACTGTACTCAGATTGTAGCATGGTGTGCTTTTTCTGTAAAGTTTTTTTGAAATCTGACACAGTGGTTGCATTAAGGAGAAGTTGATCTAAAGATCCATGCATAACTTGTATTTTCATCAACATTTATGATGAGTATTTCTGTAAATTGATGTGGCTCTGCAAAATCACTGGATGTTTTGGAAGCGAAACATTACTGAACGTAACGTGCCAATGTAAACTGAGATTTTTGGATATAAATATGAACTTTATCGAACAAAACATACATGTATTGTGTAACATGAAGTCCTATGAGTGTCATCTGATGAAGATCATCAAAGGTTAGTGATTAATTTTCTCTCTTTCAGCTTTTTGTGACTCCTCTCTGGCTGGAATATGGCTGTGTTTTTCTGTGAATAGGTGCAGACCTAACAATCGTTTGGTGTGCTTTCGTCGTAAAGCCTTTTTGAAATCGAACACTGTGGTGGGATTAACAACAGGTTTATCTTTAAAATGGTGTAAAATACTTGTATGTCTGAGGAATTTTAATTATGAGATTTCTGTTGTTTTGAATTTGGCGCCCTGCACTTTCACTGGCTGTTGTCATATTGATCCTGTTAACGGGATCGCAGCCATAAGAAGTTTAACAAGTAACAAGTTTTTTAACATGATTTTTCAATGACTACCTCCTCTCTGTACCCCACACATACAGATAATTGTACGGTCTCTCAGTCGAGCAGTGAATTTCAAACACAGATTCAACCACAAAGACCAGGGAGGTTTTCCAATGCATTACAAAGAAGGGCACCTATTGGTAGATAAAATGAAATGAAAAAATCAGACATTGAATATCCCTTTGAGCATGGTGAAGTTATTAATTACACTTTGGATGATGTATCAATACGCCCAGTCACGACAAAGATACAGGTGTCCTTCCTAACTCAGTTGCCGGAGAGGAAGGAAACTGCTCATGGATTTCTGAAGGCTCTGTAGCTGTGTTGTTGCTTGCATGCGATTGACTGTGGTCTTGGGGATGGAAAACAGCCTGGGGGAACGAGCTCTTTCAGGGCTTAAATGCCCCACGAGGGTTTAGATGCCCCAAGAGCTCTTATCTCAAGGTAAGGGACATTTAGCTTGCTAACATTCTAACTTATAAACTGATAATAAGCTCCAAACACAAATGAAAGCATGATGTTAGCATGAAATGTACCATCCCTTAGTGTAGCAATCAACAAAAACATATGCGCTGATCCACCGTGGGCTCAGCCAAACTGTCAATCTATCATCAATGTGTCCACTCCTATTTATTGTTTCTCGTGATCTCTACAAAACAACTTTGAGATAAATAAGTTGTGATCGACATAGCGAGGGAATTATTTCTTTATAAATCCAATCTGGACTACAGTACACATTAATATAAGAGTTTGATTAAGCATGTACATGTTTTGCAAGAACAACGATTTCCCTAATAATCCTCTATATATGGACACATCTGATATCAGGCTACATGATGAATGCAGAAAATTGCCAATCAAAATAAAACGTTCTAACACAGGACCATGTTCTTTTTGGGAAGGATCTTTGATTCACAGTTCGGCCATGAAAAGTTTGTAACATGAAAACTACATTCCGTTGTTCAGAACTCACACCTCCATTACACAGACATTGCCATCGCGTTTTGGGACAACAGAAGTACATTCACTCCCATTGGAACGCAGCTGTGTGCAGAGTGTTCTGTGTGGTGCATACATTGGATATCTTCAACATATGCATCATATTGTATGCATAGACTTGACAGAACTAGTAGGAACAGGTGAATGTTGAACTTTTGTTGCACACATAACCAGGAAAAAATGTTGGATTGCACAATGAATAAGTTTGAAAGCAGAGTTAAGCAAATTGATGCAAATTGATACAATGACGTTGTCGATCAGGCTTCACTTCACTTGCGCAAAAGAGGGAAGCTCTCTCGGCTGGTGCTAGCACATGGCAGATCAAATACAAAGCTGAAACGCAGATTTAGGTGTTTATATGCTCTAAGAATATAAAAGATTGCTCAAAAATTGCCGTATGATTCATTCGATTTGGACATTATGCTTATTAAGATAAACAGTGTGTTTACATGATTATTGAATAATCGGCCAACTGCCATAATCAGTTTAATATCGAATTATTACTGTGCATGTCAACGTACTCACTGTCTGGGATTGGCAAGGATGAAACACTACATCACTTTTTGATGTACTATTTATAGATCGATTGGTTATGTTCCATGTGTCATAATGGTAAATGCAGCAAATAATCTGGTTGGAATATGATGGTGTCTTTGCAAAATAGCTAAATAAATCAGTGGAATTATAGCATACTATCCAAAAATGGCCCAAGACCCAATTCTGGTTAACACATCTGAATTCACACATGCGCAGACGGAAAGGGTCGATAGGCCCCGCAGCCTCAGCTTCCTGTAAAATGTACCTCTTGCAATTCCTCTGTATCGGTCGAGGATCTTGACATTACTGGGAAGGACACGCTCCTGTGCCACCTTCAGTTCCAATAGTTGTAGTTTCCTCCTCAATGCCCTGTTTTCTTTCTGGCTTTGAGTTACTTCCAAACGAAGCACTGCATAGTCGTCATCTACGAGTTTACAAATCTCTGCCACGGCTGCATTCGCTAGCACCTCCATAATGGAGGCTATTTGAGTGTGAAACTCCATACAATTAGCCATTGTTAGCAACTATCTAGCGTTACCTAGATAACATATCAACCAAGTCCCATCTCCAACGCGAATTGTGGTGTAAGTATGTGATACTATGCAGTGAAATGGTGTTAATAAACGTCTAAATAATAACACAAAACGCTGACGTGGATAATGTTCTCGGTCACTGTTCTCTTCTTTGGTATTACGGCGGTTTGTAAACAATTGTTAGAGGTGCATACCGCCACCTACTGTACAGGGTGGTAACCCATAGGAAAAAATATACATTTTAGGAAAGGGGGGGACTACATAATACAAAAACACAAAAATAGACCCATAAAAAAAATACTTAATGTTCTTTGGCATGCAGATCACTGACAACCTGAAATGGTCAATCCACACACAGTGTGGTGTTGCACCTCTTCAACCTCATGAGGCCCCTAAGATGCACCATTGAGAGCATCCTGTCAGGTTCTATCTCTGCCTGGTATGGCAATTGCACCGTCCGCAACCGCAGGGCTCTCTAGAGGGTGGTGCGGTTAGCCCCTCGCATCACCAGGGGCACACTGCCTGCCCTCCAGAACATCTACAGCACACGGTGTCACAGGAAGGCCAAGAAGATCATCAAGGACCTCAGCCACGGCCTGTTCACCAGCTACCATCTAAACGGTGGAGACAGTACAGATGAATCAAAGCTGGGACCGAGAGACTGAAAAACAGCTTCAATCTCCAGGCCATCCGACTGTTAAATAGTCACCAAAGGGTATGGTTAAATGAAAAAGGTATGCGCACTGTTCTTTGAAATAGGGTAGTGCTTATTACATTACACATTAAAACTCATATGAAAAGTATCTTTAAAGCTGAGAGCAGACTGGTTTAGAAAGAACAGTGTTAGCAAGAATAGAGTAGAAAACAATAGAATTACTTTATTCCACCTACATCACCTCAGTAAGGAAAATAGTCAACTGTCCTTGTTCTAGCCTAGGGTTACTGTCTCTCTAAAAACAGGTATTTACAAGCCTGTTTCAAACGAAAAGTTACCAAAGACTTAATGTGGGTTATATGGTTGATTACCCTCTTAACTCAAGACACTTCACATGATAACTATCTCAGACATACCCTGTGTGTATCTCAAGCTACACTGCTACGATTTCTCCCGGTTGTGGACACTCCTATGTCTAGTAAGGTTACACAGGAAGGAGAAGCTCTTGTAACATAGTTTGCACTTGAAGGGCTTCTCCTTGGTGTGAAGTCTGGTGCTCCCTCAAATAGTTTGCCCAAGCGAAGAGCTTCCCACACCTTGGGCAGGTGTACGGCTTCTCTGCGTCTGTCCTAATGCTCGGCCTCCCATGTTATGACCAAATGACAACAGATGAGGTAGAAACAGGAGTCTTTGAGCTCCGTCCTTGACCTCGAGTCATTGTTTGGGTGTTGTTGGGATTGTGTGCTGTGTTATAGGCTAGGTACCTCTTGTGAATGCCCATCCTAACCCTGTCTGTATTGGTGGGGTAACCATGAGGTAACTGAGGAAGGTTAGACCTAGGTCCAGGTCTTCTATTAACCCATTCACCAGGCATTAGATGAGATCCTGGAGAAGACAGACTTCCCATTGGTCTCCCACCACTCTCTGTGAAGGCTGGAGCTTAGGGTCACCTGCTCTGTTCATCATGGATACTGTGGTGTTCATATCATAGGAACATGAGGGTCTATCTCTATGAGCCCCTGAGACTGTGAAGAGAAGGGTCTGGGCTGCAGACTGGATCCCTGACTGGAGCCTCTGTCTCTCTGATGACCACCAGGACTGAGGTTGTTCAGTCCACCTGTCCACTGGTTGTGTTCTGTGTGGTGGTGGGGTTTTTGTCCCTTGTGGTTTGGTCCTGGTTCCGACTCGGGAAGGAAGAGTGAAGGCTCCTGATCGGGGGCCAGGGTTTGTGACCAGCCGCTTCAGAGGTCCAGTCTCTCCCACCAGCAACACTAGATATCAGCAGGTCCTCATTGACTGCAAACACTAATTTTACAGAAGAGCATATAAAGGTTAATATAAGAAACTCTTTGCTGTACACACAGAAACAAAATGTTTTTAATCACAGTCAAGCCCATCTCTAACACTGTGATTCAAGTAACTAATAATACTGATCAATAATGATCATACACATGCATAGCGTGAAGTACAGTACTTTTACTGCACAAATACAGAGATTTCTGCGCATGCAGGGATCTACTAGCCTTCTCATTTCAGTTGCTGCTCAGTGCTGAGTCATTCTGTGACTCCACTGCCGCTTGTACACAAAACAGTTAGAACAATCAGTTATTTGTCTTTAACAGTCGTCGAGCAATGTTCCTCTTTCATCATCATTACAAACAATGGCTAAACAGGAGGCAGACTCCGGGGTTATATGGCAGCATAAACTATAAAGATTATAGCATCACATCAAACGCAAATTGTTTTGTCCCAATGCAATGTGTAGACTGTCTTGTCTGAGACTATTGCTACAGCAATATCCATTACACAAGACAGAGAAGGTTGTAGCCTTCATACATATTTTTGGAAAGTTCATTCAAATCGCATCTGTTCAGACATATGAGGCAAAGGCCGGATAGATTATCATATCGCTCAAATTGGTTTCGTGTCAAGAAGAGGGTGACTAAATAGAGAACCGTGAACATGAGTAAATAACACATGCGCAGAATGTAATTTGGATCCTTAGATTTGAGAAAGACCTTTCCAGAGGGGTGAAGCGGGGATGAAAACTCCATATTCGTAGCCTCTGCCTTCCTGTACATTTGGTACCCTCGCTTGAAAACATACTTCGGAAAAGGTTCAACATTACATTACTCATCTTCGTGTCAAGTAAACATGAATTAAGGCACTATCATTTCCTCATTATAACAGGACAAGGTTGTCACCTTTCATCAGAGAAGCATTTTTACAGACGCCATCACACCAACCATGCCTCATCATACTCATTCTTTCCTCAGTTCAACTCATCCAGTTCCCTACTACATCCATAACCAACAGAATTAACTACAAACAAACTATCTAGTACTACATAACATGTTACTATACATGGGCCATGTGCATTTTCTGCTGGTCTTTCCTGAGATAGCTCCTCTCTGAGAAACTCATTGCGTACAGGTGATTGGCCCCTCTCCCGTGTGGACCTTCAAGTGCATCTTCAGATGGTGCTGGTGGGAGAACCTTTTGTCACACTGGGGGCAACTATTTGGTTTCTCCCCTGTGTGGACCCTCTGGTGCCTCTTCAAGCTGGACGAGTGGGAGAAACTGACCCGGCACAGGTGGCAGCTGAAAGGTTTCTCCCCTGTGTGGACCCTCTGGTGCCTCTTCAGGTGACAAGCTTCAGCAAAGCGCATCTGACAATGGGTACAGCCAAATGGTTTCTCCCCTGTGTGCATCCTCTTATGGATCTCCACCTGTTTGGGGAAACTGAAGGCTTTCCCACAGAATGAACAAGAGAAGCGCTTATCTTTGCCATTAGATCTGCTGATAGCGCTACTACTGTAATTTGTTAATGGGATTGTATAGCCATTTATTGTTGAGGGACTGACATTGTCTGAAGTCTGGTTTAACATAAGGAGAGGAGGACGAAGGTCAGGCAGTGTCTGTGTTGTTGCAGGGTCCATGTTCCAGTTGATAGATCCTATAGAAGGCAGGCTGAAGGCAGCAACTGTTAGGGGGTTAACCTGAGGCACCATCAGTCTCTCTGAATCACAACTATAGGAGCAGGACGGAGCATAGCTAGCCAAATCTGTGTCTGTTCTCTCCCGCTGCATATGGACACCTCCCCGTCCCTGTAGATCAAATCTACGCCTTGCCCTGGTCTCTGCCAGTCTGTTGTCATGGAGACTTTGTTCGGTCATTGTTCTGTGTTCAACTGTCTGTTTCTGGTTGTGGTTAACAGTGTTGTTCCCCAGCCCAGAGTTGAAGACGCTGTCCCATCCAATAACCTCCACTATGTCACCAGTAATCCTGGCCTGCTCAGTGATATCCTCCCCCAGGCCCTTGGCTGCACCCGTCTGGGTATGGGAATCAAAGATGGCCGCCCAGTCTCCTCTGTTAGCCTCCAGCCAACCACCTGCAGGAAGAGGTTAGAAAATAGACTTTAAAAACATGGAGTTGTCGTCAATTACCTGGTCAAGTTCATACATTAATGTGTGTTTTTGTATGTAAACATAAGTTGCATGTATTTCATTTAATGAATGAAGTAAATTCCTGTTGAAGATATATTACTGTATGTAGGCTATATGTATTTCTCCCTTACTTGGCACCCCCATCTTTAGTCCACTAAGCAGATCAATGCTCTCTGGTCTGTCTTGTATGGTCTCCTTTTTGACTAGCAGCAGACCAGGCTTCCCATCCTCCATGTCTACTGACTGTAAGAGATACAGAGTGAGAGGATGTTGGATCAAGAAATCTGATATGAGCACCCTGCTATGGAGCATCTTCTGATTAGGCGATGAGGGATTGTTATGAGTATTATGCAAACTTGTTGGTTGATGTGATACTATGCAAATGATGTGTTTGTTGATTTGATTACTTGACACTTTAATGGTGTGATAATTGAAAGGCATGGTCCCATACTTAAAGCAAAAATAATCAAGACCAGGGCCAGTATCCAGAGTATAAGTGCTGATCAAGGATCAGTTCCCTACCAGTCTATATTGTCTTATTCATTATGATCGAAAAGGCAAAACCGATTCTAGATCAGCATTGCTGCTTTTTGAAAACAGGCCCTGACCTAATACTATTCAGCCAGTAGTTCACAGTGGGCTAACCTCAGTGAGACTGTGTGTGGTCCTGTGCTGCTCAGCTGGTTGCTCTGTGGGTTCAGGAGGAGGTGTCGTCTGGTTGTACTCTACGGCCATGGTCCCCTCAGGGTTCCCCAGACCCTCCTCACACCCCTCCTCCTTCACCAGCAGCACCTCTGGACCCTCCTCCTCCTGGAACAGAGAGGTGATACAGATTACACAGACATACACTCCCTCAGGTAGGTACACACAGAGAAACACACTTTCAACATCCCCACTACATTTGAGTCCTATACTGCAGTTATATAATTACTTCATTATTTTTTAAACCCATCATGTTGTGGGTAAAAAGAAATCAGCTGAAGCCTGGTAAAGATCCATCCAGTCCTGCTAGTTATAGACCTATTGCACTTACATAAAAACTCTGCAAACTAATGGAAAAGTTGATTGTGGGTAGATTGTTGTATTATCTGGAACATAGGGATCTAAGTCCATCTCAAAGTGGATTCAGAAAAATAAGGACTATCCTTCATGTATTGGTTACAATTAGTACTGCAGTGACCAAAGCTTTGGCAATGAAGAAAGTGATGTCTATTGTATATTTTGACATAGAAAAAGCATTTGATACAATGTGGAGGGAAGGGCTACTGGTTAAATTTAATGTGTATAGGTGACAGAATGTACAACTGGATTATGGATTTGCTTGATCGAACCTTCCAGGTCAGGTTGGGATCGGAGTTATCAAGAGAATATGAGGTGGAAAATGGAACTCCACAGGATAGCACCATTAGTCCCACCTTATTCACGGTGATACAGGGTATAGGGGCGGCCTTATATGCAGATGATGGTGCCATTGTAATAGATAAAAGGCAACAAGCTGTTTTAGCAGTAGAGGAATGATCCTTATCATGGGGTTTGAAGTTATCTGTATTCAAATCTTGTTTTCTAACAAAAAGACAAAGGAAGATGTCAGTGTTCGATTATATGGACAATAATTGAAAACATTACATTTAAGTCATTTAGCAGACGCTCTTATCCAGAGCGACTTACAAATTGGTGAATTCACCTTCTGACATCCAGTGGAACAGCCACTTTACAATAGTGCATCTAAATCATTAAGGGGGGGTGAGAAGGATTACTTATCCTATCCTAGGTATTCCTTGAAGAGGTGGGGTTTCAGGTGTCTCCGGAAGGTGGTGATTGACTCCGCTGTCCTGGCGTCGTGAGGGAGTTTGTTCCACCATTGGGGGGCCAGAGCAGCGAACAGTTTTGACTGGGCTGAGCGGGAACTGTACTTCCTCAATGGTAGGGAGGCGAGCAGGCCAGAGGTGGATGAACGCAGTGCCCTTGCTTGGGTGTAGGGCCTGATCAGAGCCTGGAGGTACTGCGGTGCCGTTCCCCTCACAGCTCCGTAGGCAAGCACCATGGTCTTGTAGCGGATGCGAGCTTCAACTGGAAGCCAGTGGAGAGAGCGGAGGAGCGGGGTGACGTGAGAGAACTTGGGAAGGTTGAACACCAGACGGGCTGCGGCGTTCTGGATGAGTTGTAGGGGTTTAATGGCACAGGCAGGGAGCCCAGCCAACAGCGAGTTGCAGTAATCCAGACGGGAGATGACAAGTGCCTGGATTAGGACCTGCGCCGCTTCCTGTGTGAGGCAGGGTCGTACTCTGCGGATGTTGTAGAGCATGAACCTACAGGAACGGGCCACCGCCATGATGTTGGTTGAGAACGACAGGGTGTTGTCCAGGATCACGCCAAGGTTCTTAGCGCTCTGGGAGGAGGACACAATGGAGTTGTCAACCGTGATGGCGAGATCATGGAACGGGCAGTCCTTCCCCGGGAGGAAGAGCAGCTCCGTCTTGCCGAGGTTCAGCTTGAGGTGGTGATCCGTCATCCACACTGATATGTCTGCCAGACATGCAGAGATGCGATTCGCCACCTGGTCATCAGAAGGGGGAAAGGAGAAGATTAATTGTGTGTGTCGTCTGCATAGCAATGATAGGAGAGACCATGTGAGGTTATGACAGAGCCAAGTGACTTGGTGTATAGCGAGAATAGGAGAGGGTCTAGAACAGAGCCCTGGGGGACACCAGTGGTGAGAGCGCGTGGCGAGGAGACAGATTCTCGCCACGCCACCTGGTAGGAGCGACCTGTCAGGTAGGACGCGAAAAGGGTAACATAATTTAAGTATTTGGGGCTATGGTTTGATGAAAAGCTTACTTGGAGAGAGACGTCATATTACATGTATTGAGACTAAATGTAAGAAAGTATTCAATCTTATGAGGACAATAGTTGTGCATGACTGGGGGGCAGATAGGCAATCTTTTGGCCCAGAGATTGGGAAAATGGTTGAATATGGACTCAGGGACCTTGTTATTGGGCCATCTGTGGCAATAGGAAATGTGCCACTGTGGTTTTATACAAGAACATGCAGTATGTTGATCTTAGCCTAATCCAACGGTTCCCAAACTCGGTCCTCTGGACCCCGAAGAGTGCACTTTTTGGTTTTTGCTGTAGCACTACACTAAGCCTACTGGATGACAACTTGTTTTTAAACAAGACAGAAGAAATCACCTTTTCCTACATAACATAGGTACAGCATACCCCATTATTGTATGGGACACTTAAATGTGCCTTAAGAGGCCATACAATTCAACAAAAACATTTTAGGTCAAGAGTTCATCTGAAAAAGGAAATAGAGGAACTAACAGTAGAGATAGATAGCTATAAAAACAGGACCATAGAGGCTCAGAGTAAGTTAGAGGAAAAACCTAAATAAATGGAGGAATGTATTCAAGAAAGACCAAGTGTAATATATTATAAAAATAAACTGAACTGGATGGAATATCGGGAAAAATGCACCAAATAACATTATCTTCCGACATTGAAATGCTACCAAAAATGTTTTATAGAAACTTGTTACAAATAACGTCCTCAATGACTAACCAACAATATTTTAGGAGGAAGCAAAGTACTTAAAGAATATGTTTCCATTTCAGTCTCCTCCATTTCCACTAAAGGAAGTTAATTGTAAGATTTGTTTTCTATTAAAGTATAAAATGAACAGTTATACAGAGACTAATGTGAAGGCCTAATTAGAGGAGGAAATTCTAGATGCAATTAAAGTCTCAAGTCTGGGAAAACTCCATGGGTGGAGTTTAAAGCCTCGAGTCTTCCTGGTTATGACACTACAAGCCTTGCACACCTGTATTTGGGGAGTTTCTCCCATTCTTCTCTGCAGATCCTCTCAAGTTGTCAAGTTGTATGCATCGCTGCACAGCTATTTTCAGGTCTCTCCAGAGAATGATCTGTTTGAAGTCCGGATTCTGGCTGGGCCACTCAAGGACATTCAAAGACTTGTCCCGAAGCCACTCCTATATGGTCTTGGCTGTGTGCTTAGGGTTGTTGTCCTGTTGGAAGGTGAACCTTCGCCCAAGTCTGGAGCAGGTTTTCATCAAGGATCTCTCTGTACTCTGCTCCGTTCATCTCTCCCCTCAATCCTGACTAGTCTCCCAGTCCCTGCCTTTGAAAAACATGGTGAAGCTGCCACCACCATGCTTCACCGTGGGGATGTGCCAGGTTTCCTCCAGATGTGACGCTTGACATTGAGGCCAAAGAGTTCAATCTTGGTTTCATCAGACCAGAGAATCTTGTTTCTCATGGTCCGAGAGTCCTTAGGTGCCTTTTGGCAAACTCTAAGCAGGCTGTCATGTGCCTTTTAATGAGGAGTGGCTTCTGTATGGCCACTCTACCATAAAGGCCTGATTTGGTGGAGTGCTGCAGAGATCGTTGTCCTTCTGGAAGATTCTCCCATCTCCACAAACCTGTCAGTGACCATTGGGTTCTTGGTCAGAAAGAGTCTTGGTGGTTCTAAACTTCTTTCATTTAAGAACAATGGAGGCCACTGTGTTCTTGGACCGTCAATGCTGCAGACATTTTTGGTACCTTTCCCCAGATCTGTGCCTTGACAAAATCCTGTCTCGGAGCTCTACGGAAAACTCCTTCGACCTCAGTGCATGTCAGAGCAAAACCAAGCCATATCAACTGTGGGACCTTATATAGACAGGTGTGTGCCATTCCAAATCATGTCCAATCAATTGAATTTACCACGGGTGGACTCCAATCAAGTTGTAGGAACATCAAGGATGATCAATGGAAACAGGATACACCTGATCTCAATTGAGTCTCATAGCAAAGGGTCTGAATACTTATGTAAATAAGCTATCGGTTTTACATTTTTAATATATGTGCAAAAACATCTAAAAACCTGTTTCGCTTTGTCATTATGGGGTATTGTGTGTAGGTTGATGGAAAAAACAATTTAATCGATTTTAGAATAAGGTTGTAACGTAACAAAATGTGAAAAAAATCAAGGGGTCTGAATACTTTCCAAATGCACTGTAAGACAAGTACTGGAAACAATAGAACACTATGAAAATCGGGGGAAAGGCCTTTGATAAAGTACGACTGGAATTTATATATAAATGCCTGGACTATTTTAATTTAGGAGAATCTCTTATAAAATGGGTTAAAGCCAGTCAAGTTCTTCCACATCGATCTCAACAAACTATTGATGTATGCACCTCGCATTGTGCACGCGGGCATTGTCATGCTGAAACAGGAAAGAGTCTTCCCCAAATTGTTGCCACAAAGTTGGAAGCAAAGAATCATATAGAATGTCAATGTGTGCTGTGGCATTAAGATTTCCCTACACTGGAACTATTTTTATTTTTTTTATTTTTTTATTTCACCTTTATTTAACCAGGTAGGCTAGTTGAGAACAAGTTCTCATTTGCAACTGCGACCTGGCCAAGATAAAGCATAGCAGTGTGAACAGACAACAGTTACACATGGAGTAAACAATAAACAAGTCAATAACACAGTAGAAAAAAGAGTCTATATACATTGTGTGCAAAAGGCATGAGGAGGTAGGCAAATAATTACAATTTTGCAGATTAACACTGGAGTGATAAATGATCAGATGGTCATGTACAGGTAGAGATATTGATGTGCAAAAGAGCAGAAAAGTAAATAAATAAAAACAGTATGGGGATGAGGTTGGTAAAATTGGGTGGGCTATTTACCGATAGACTATGTACAGCTGCAGCGATCGGTTAGCTGCTCAGATAGCAGATGTTTGAAGTTGGTGAGGGAGATAAAAGTCTCCAACTTCAGCGATTTTTGCAATTCGTTCCAGTCACAGGCAGCAGAGAACTGGAACGAAAGGCGGCCAAATGAGGTGTTGGCTTTAGGGATGATCAGTGAGATACACCTGCTGGAGCGCGTGCTACGGGTGGGTGTTGCCATCGTGACCAGTGAACTGAGATAAGGCGGAGCTTTACCTAGCATGGACTTGTAGATGACCTGGAACCAGTGGGTCTGGCGACGAATATGTAGCGAGGGCCAGCCGACTAGAGCATACAAGTCGCAGTGGTGGGTGGGGTATGTGGTGGTGGTGCTTTAGTGACAAAACGGATGGCACTGTGATAAACTGCATCCAGTTTGCTGAGTAGAGTGTTGGAAGCTATTTTGTAGATGACGTCGCCGAAGTCGAGGATCGGTAGGATAGTCAGTTTTACTAGGGTAAGTTTGGTGGCATGAGTGAAGGAGGCTTTGTTGCGGAATAGAAAGCCGACTCTAGATTTGATTTTCGATTGGAGATGTTTGATACGAGTCTGGAAGGAGAGTTTGGAACCATGGTAAACAGCCCCAGAGCATTATTCCTCCTCCTAACTTCACAGTTGGCACTATGCATTGGGGCAAGTATCGTTCTCCTTGCATCCACCAAACCCAGATTCATCCATCGAACTGTCAGATGGTGAAGTGTGATTCATCACTCCAGAGAACGCGTTTCCACTGCTCCAGAGTCCAATGGCGGAAAGTTTTATACCACGTTATGACACAATAACAGTGAGATCTCTGAAACATGATAACAAAGATGCATTTATTGACCAATTGAGTAAAGTTAACTGGGAGCCGGTACTTACATGTCTAGATATGGATTATAAAATGAGAAACTAAAATATTGATATATTTTTTGTGATTTTGTTAAAAATAAACAGGATAGAACTATTTGAACAAATGTTTCTTAATCATTGTGGATACTTTGCCTCCATTGAAAACTGTTAGAATTAAAGAACTGAATCTTGAATGAATCAGGAAATCATTAAGGCCATTAAATGAAGAAATACTTATTTTCAAGAATATAACAGTACCGAAGATGAAGAGGCTCTCAATAGACACAAAACCTTAAGGAACAAATCTAGTCAGATGAGGTCAAATTTGTGAAAATACGAAGTTGTGGCAGTCACTAAACATAGCGACAGGGAAGAATGCAAATTGTAAAAGCATTGGTCTGGAGGTCAATGGGGAAATACAATTTGACAAGGAAGTGGTAGCTGATAGTTTCAATACCTTTTTCACAACATTTCCCACACATTTGGTTGAGAAGCTACCTGATTATACTGGAGTGTCTGGTTATGGTCAGGTTTGGACACTACAGACATTTTTGTGAGAAAACCGAATTGAGAGATGTCTCTTGGTCTAACAAACACCGCTGTAGCTCGGCCACCTTCCACCGCAGATACGAAAGGCTGCTATTGGCGGATGCGGTGGATTGCAACGCAGCCCATACACAAAAAATACGATGTCTCTAACTTAAACAGATTTTGATGGGGATATTTTTGAATGCTAATTTAATTTCCACGCGGGCATCAACTCTAGGGGTCGAGCATTTTATGCTGCTTGGCTGGCTATCCGTTGGGAACTAAAAGAGTACTATTAATTCAACTTGGTCTGGTCCACAACATTATTCCAGACTCAGCCCCTAGGACCTTATCCAACTAGCCAGATACTAATATTCATTGTTAACATTCTATCTGGTAAGAACACATTTGTATATACTGGCGCTGTTGAATGGAACTAACTACCACAGCAACTCAGCCATACCAATCATAACCACCTTTTAAAAAAATGTCAAAAGCTGGCTAATGAGTAACTCTTTTTTGTCTGTATGTGTTGGTATCTGTTATTGTATGCGTATGTTTTTTTCATTTTTTTTTTAAATGAGCCTATAATGCAAATAAGTCCCAGACTTGATTGTGCAATCCCAGTAACATTGAAAAACATATATTTGTACTGTGTGTATATGTATTTTTTTTTTTACCGACAAATCAAATCAATCGGAGTTGAGGATAAGGCAATACATAAAAGACCGTAAATACACAACCGCATACAGTATTTAGCCATGAAGCATGTTCTGATTGGCCAAGTGAAGGGTCAAAACTTGACACTCCTACAACTTATTTATTCATCTAAACTCAGCCCTTTTGCGCCACCACGAGCTACTGCAACCACAATTATCACTGTGAAAATAGCAAATATTTTTTAGACACAACCCTGGACCTATTGCGTTACCGCCAGGGCTAAGATTTATCTGTTTGTTATTATAGAGTCTTTAGAATGAAGTCCCATTTTGTTTTTATTAAACAGTGTTAAGTGTTAAATATGCCATTTGAAAAACACATGTACACGCCTCAACAAAAAAAGTCAGCATGAACTTGATAAACTGCATTCATTTTCTCATAAAAGGTGTCTTGGGAAATTTTGTGAACATCATATATCCTACACAGTATATACACAATATGTAACAGACTTTTTAGGCTTATATATCACACAATGTCTGGATGCAATATTCTACCCAGGAATATTCAACACTGAAATCTGTTACTCTGGTTATTCCCAATGCACCTGGGGATATTTTCTGCTGAAAACAATAAATTCAACTCTATCTTTAATGCAGGGGTTGATCTAAATTTGAGAAGCTATCGAGCGGAATGGTAACTTTCGATGTTTTCCAATGGAATGTTTTTTCTGCTGGTGTATCCTGAGGCATCTCCTTTCTGAGAACCTCTTCCCGCAGTACGTACAGGCGAACGGCCTCTCTTCTGTGTGGACCTTCAGGTGCATCTTCAGGTGGTCCTGGCGGGAGAACCTCTTCTCACACTGTGGGCAGCTGTAGGATTTCTCCCCTGTGTGGACCCTCTGGTGCCTCTTCAGGTCACCAGCCTGGACAAAGCGCATGTTACACTGGGTACAGCTGAAGGGTTTCACCCCTCTGTGGACCCTCTGGTGGACCTCCACCTTCTGGGGGCTGCTGAAGCCTTTGTTACAGAACATGCAGATGAACCGTTTCTCTTTACTATTGCCTGATGTGGCTCCCCCTCCCTGAGCCTGGGCTCTAGACCTGTCGTTTGAGTTCAATACCAGATCGAAAAGGACGCTGCCCTGTAAATCGGAAAACCCCATCGATGTAGACACTGGGTCGCGATCCCTAAACGCATGTAAAGAGGAGTGGGTGGCAATATTTAGATTTGTCTCTAATCTTCCCCTGTAATCTAATAAATCTCTGCCCTGTGAGTTTCTGTCTCCTAGGTGAATTTCTGCATTCCGTGTGGGAGGAACGTCACCCTCCACTTTTACAGTTACCTCATCTACAACAATAATCTCCCCTTTCTTATCTAGGCACCCTTCAGAGTATACACTACTACTGTATGGGTTCCAGTCCCCTCTAGACAGATCAGTCTGGGTCTCTTAACCCAAGGGCATGTGGCCCGGGTCCATCTCTGTAGCGTAAGAACAATAGGGATCATTACCGCCAGTGTTTAACGCATCACTATAGCCATCATCACGGGTATGGACCATCCTTTGGCTCTGATGAAATACCGGTAAATACTCCAAGCCTGGAGCAGGAGCACAGCCCAGTCTCCCCAAGCCCAGTCTCTCTGGGCCTGATCAGTGGTCAGATCCTGTGTGTTTAAGTCTCTGTGTCTGTCTCTGATTTGAGGACAGTGTTTGGATTTCCACTGACCTCCGTGATGCTGCGTTTGGTCCTGGGAGGTGCTGGGGCGGTGACCTCCGTGGCTACAGAGGGCTCTCCTGCCACTCCAGTCTGGATGTCTCTGCTGTGCCGTGGGTCCACCTCTCCTTCAGACCTCTCCTGCTTGACCCCAGGACCTGCAGCTTCTCCATCTGCAGACTGACACAAGAAGAGAGGAGGATATTATCAGTACATGTGTTGAATTGGATAACGATGTCGTAGGGAATTCTCACAAGCTCCCCTATGGCAGATATATTAGGATGTAAATGTAAGCAAGTGAATAGCTGAAGAGAGCCTTTCTGTTATAAACCGTCCATGTTTGATTTACAAAGTAACTCATTTTTAATGCAACACTATTGCACTAACTTCTATCACAATAACGTGCTGGGTTGAGGTTCCAGTCCCCTCATCAACAGTGATTGGTTGGTCATCTCTCCATGTATTGTGTCCCGCTGGCTTCACAAAGCTCCTGTGGCCTCCAGTGACATGTCCTTCACCTGAGAGTGTGATTGGGGGTGAAAGAGGTGGTTAGGTTAGCTACAGTCAATGCAACAATATATTATACACTATAGACACTGTCTCGAATTTGCAAGGATGCAAGGTAACACTTCTCATAACTTATTGATATACTATTTATAGATTGATGTATTATGTTCCATGCATCACAGTAAGTAAATAATTGAATACATAATAAGAAATGCAGTAAATCAAGAATCTGGTTAGAATTTTGTTGTGGGTCATCTTTTATATGATGCGTAGGTTACAATGAGGCCACAACAAGGAATACTCTGGTTGATGCTGTTTATTACCTTCCTCAAGTAAGATATTCACACTGTGCTGTGTGAGTTTAGTAGCAACTAGCTAAGGGTATACCGGTTCGTTAGTATGTGTTAGAATGCTTAGCTTTGGCACAAGATAAACAGTGCTTCAATACCGTTTCGTTAACCATCAAGCAAATGAAGACAATCACCAGACGCATGCCCACTATATATGAAATAACCATGAACAATAGTAGCCAATAGGATTACAGGGGGCGTGCCAACACACGGCGAGCACAATAGGATCTCTATGGTTTGAGTTGCAATGACTGTACAATATCTACACTATGATTTTGGCTCTTCTTTGCACAAGATAGCTAAGTAAATCAGGAGAATTATTGCATACAAAAACTGACCAAGACCCACATCTGGGTAACACCTCAACATATGTGCAGAGGCGAACGGGTCTACAGGCACTGAGAAGAACCGCGACAGGCCGTGCCGCATCCGCCTGCTAAATGTACCTCTTGCCATTACTCTGTATCTGTCGACGATCTTGACACTACTGGGACGACTGGTGAGGACGCGATCTCGCATTGTCCTCTCTGCGCGCTCCCGTGACACCTTCAGTTCCAGTAGCTGTAGTTTCCTCCGCAATACCCTGTTTTCTTTCTGGCTTTGAGTTACTTCTAAACGAAACACTGCATAGTCGTCGTCTACGAGTTTACAGATCTCAGCTACAGCTGTATTCGCTAGCACCTCCATAATGGAGGCTATTTGAGTGTGAAAACCCACACAGTTAGCCATTGTTAGCAGCTAGCTAGTTTTACCTAGATAACATATCAACCAAGTCTTGTCTCCAACGTGAATTACAGACTACATGGTTTAAGTATGTGTTATTGAACGTCTAAATAACAATTTTAAAAAGCTGACGTGGAAATGGTTATTGGACTTCTTTGTTATCACGGCGTTCCACATTTTGTTTGTGCATACCGCCACCTACTGTACGGGAGTGTGTGGTCGACCACGTTATATTTTGTGATACAAAATTAAAGGGGTACATTTTAATGCACCACCAACTAACATTACACATATATATTATTTAATGAATAAACACCACCCCATTTCACTACTTTGATCCCAACTGATCCAACAACAAGCCAACGGCCTGGGTAGGACATGACTCATTTAACACACCTTGTCTCTTTTGCTGTAAAACCTTGTACACCCAAGTACTTCTCTGCAGCTGCCACCACAACAGCTATTTTCTGTGATTTACGTGCCATTACTGTGGCACAGTTGATAACCATGGCAATGAACGCTAAGAAGCCAACCTTACCAAAGCACAAATTCATATCACTATGTATTGGCATACTACTCACACCTGACCCATCATCCACTACTCTCGTCACTGCCTCGGCATATGATACCTTCTGTTCTACTACTGTTCTACAACCTCAACCGGTCTCTCTTGCACAAGGGACTTCTGATCCCCAGCAACATGGGCACCCCCACAGTTGACACCATTTTTTCCACCGATACTACACATTCCATTGTCCTATGCACTCCTACACACTGTTGAAACATGACCATAAGTTTGGCATCTGAAACACCTTAGTGGGTTCGGCACAAAAGCTCTCACGGGACAACTGACATGTCCTAACATGACTTTATCGGGTAAAGACGGCTTCAAACTCAAAAGGACAGACCGTGTCTTCTCAGTTTCACCACGCTCGCCACCGGGTATGTGTCGCACCAAACGGCGGGCATCACAGACATAGGGAATCTTCCATTTCAGTTGCTCCACCTCAACGCCACCCCAGTAATCACTCCTTTCAAGTCACAGGTCTTGTCCCGAGGCCTGTGACGTGAAGCACCTGCTCCCGATAGGCAGAAGAAAAACAGAAAATCATCACAAGTCTATTTCGAGCTACCTTCACCAATTTAACAGTATCCACATACTTTTGTACCCATCTTGTGACTACATATGGGTCAGCCAAAAGGCAGGGATCCACTTTCTCCAAAAATGTCACTCCCACTGGGACAGAACCATCCTTCGCATGACCATCGGGGTGAGGCTTGGAGTCTGAGGTCTTCATCACACCTGCCACCACAGGTAATTCAACTTCACTCTTGTCAGGTTCAATTTCTGAGCCATCAGAAACAGCAGAGTACGGTTTGTACTTGGCGGCATTCTTCCTCAACACACATCTTCCCTACACTAGGCTCTTCTTCCTCCCTGTCCATAACCACATCTTTCCGTTCACCATGCTCATGCCGCGCCTTCACCCACTGTATTGTTTGCAGAACCCGCACTGATGGCCTTTCTCCAATACACAACATCTGTTCCTTAGTCCAATTTATTAATCTGGCTATCTCTGGCCTCTCCTTGCTCGCAAAATTTGGGCTACTCTGCATCTGAGAGCATATCTGTAAGCATTCCGGTTTCCCAGATGTGACCGGAAAATTACTGTTCTGTGACTTACTGCCTTGCTTCAATGTTCTCGGTCACTGTTCACTTCTGTTTTCAAAGGATCTTACTGGTTTGCATCATAGCTCAAAGGGTGTGGTCGAATGAAAAAGGTATGCACACTGTTCTTTGAACTGTGCATACTTGAAGTGTCTCTTATTCATGATCACTATCTTTCAAGCTTGGGGCGGCAGGTAGTCTAGTGGTTAGAGTATTGGACTAGTAACCGGAAGGTTGCAAGATCAAATCCCTGAGCTGACAAGATAAAAAAAATCTGTCGTTCTGACCCTGAACAAGGCAGTTAATCCACTGTTCCTAGGCTGTCATTGACAATAAGAATTTGTTCTTAAATGACTTGCCGAGTAAAATAAATAAACGCTCAGACCAGTTTAGAAAGAACAGTGTGTTAGCTAGAGTAGAAAATAATATAATTACTTTATTCCAGCTACATCACATCAGAAAGGTAAATATTAATCTGTCCTTGTTCTAACCTAGTTTTACGGTCTTTAAAAAAATAGACAAGCCTGTTTGAAATGACAAGTTAATGAGGGGGTATGTGGTTAATTACCCTCCTGAACAGAAGTGAAAAGGATGTACACTCCCTAGTTTTCAATCTGGAATATCAAGTACAGGTGTACTTTAGTTCATGTTTAATATTTCACCTGTCATCACAAGACCTGAAGCCTTCAGGCCATTTACTACAAACAGCTTGAGGTCAAGGACTGTTTGTAAAGATCCCATACCACAGATGATAGATAAGCATTTGAGCTCTGGGGTTTTAATAAGAGAAACAGTTGAGGGACTTGATTTGAGCATGTTTTGGTGATTGTTGCATTGATGAACACAGTGACGTACATCAGTATAAATAAAGCCAAATTTGAGTGTGTGACTGAGAAAGTCAATTACTGAGGGGCAATGTTTGCTACAGCCATTGGGATATTCATAACCATAATACACATAATAACAGATATGGGAGATTAAAGTGGATACAGGGGAGGATGAAAAAATATCTTTAGCTACTACATAGTGCCATGGGAGGACTATAGGGGAAAGGCCACAGTAAGGGTTGTTTTTGGACTTGTTCCCCAATGAAAGCAAGACCTCAGGTTTACATCTCAGCAGACTTGGCTTGTTATAAAGGTGTTATAAAAAATATGGTATATTTTATGAATAGAACATAAGAAAAAACAAATTCAGAGGGTAAATATACTGAACAAAAATATAAACGCAACATGTAAAGTTCTGGTCACAATTTTCATGAGCTGAAATAGAAGATCCCACAAATTTTCCCTACGCACAAAAAGCTTATTTCACTCAAATTTTGTTTACATCCTGTTAGTGAGCATTTCTCCTTTGCCAAGATAATCTATCCACCTGAGAGGTGTGGCATATCAAGAAGCTGATTAAACAGAATGATCATTATAAAGGTGCACCTTGAACTGTTGACAATAAAAGGCCACTCTAAAATGTGCAGTTTTGTCACACAACACAATGACACAGATGTCTCATGTTTTGAGTGAGCGTGCAATTGGCATGCTGACTGCAGGAATGTCCACCAGAGCTGTTGCCAGAGAATTTTTATTTCAACCTTTATTTAACTTGGCAAGTCAGTTAAGAACAAATTCTTATTTACAATGACGGCCAACCCCTGCCAAACCTTAACGCCCTATGGGACTCCCAATCATGGCCGGTTGTGATACAGCCTGGAATTGAACCAGGGTCTGTAGTGACGTCTCCAGCACTGAGATGCAGTGCCTTAGACCGCTGCGCCACTCAGGAGCCCGAATGTTATTTTCTCTATTATAAGCTGCCTCCAATGTCGTTTCAAAGATTTTGCCAGTATGTCCAACCGGCCTCACAAGCACAGATCAGGTGTGACCACACCAGCCCAGGACCTCCACATCCAGCTTCTTCATCGGCGGGATCATCTGAGACCAACCACCCGGACAGCTGATGAAACTGAGGAGTATTTCTGTCTGTAATAAAGCCATTTTGTGGGGAAAAACTCATTCTGATTGGCTGGGGCTGGCTCCCCATTGGGTGGACCTATGCCCTCCCAGGCCCACCCATGGCTGCACCCCTGTCCAGTCATGTGAAATCCATAGATTAGGGCCTAATGAATTTATTTCAATTGACTGATTTCCTTATATGAACTGTAACTTAGTAAAAATGTTGCAATTGTTGCATGTTTATATTTTTGTTCAGTATATGTTCGTATGTAATGTTGGAAATTGCCAGGGACCTCTCGATACGATACCAAAACGATAATTAGGTGCCGAAACGATATGTATTGCGATTCTCACGCTTCTATATGTATTGGGATTCAATACTGTAACTTTATTGCAATTCGATGTTCCAAACATATTGCTCAACATATGTCTACTGCATTGGGACAAGAGAGCCATTACAGAACTCGTTTTATTCAGTCATGAAAATAAGTGCTGAAAACATCTTGGATCCATCTTGAAAAAGAAGATGGAGAACCAGATGTGAAGGAAAAATCCTGGAGTTTCGGTGCAGGTACAGCCGACTAACGCAAAAATAATATTGTGATAGTCAAAACGATACAATATATTGTAAAAAATAATATCCTGATATATAACTGTATCGATGCCCACCCCCAAACATTAGTAAATAGTGTTCAACTTCAATAAAATTACAATATTTTGGCTATGCCAGAACATCAAACAACAAGTCAGTATCATGTGACAATGTGACCCAGATGCTCAACTGAGGGACTTAGTAAAAATAATTGTAAAAACTCTTACCCCAGTACACTTCACATGATGACTATAATATGTCAGCTAACGAGAATGGTTATCAACTGGCTTTCCCTCGGGACCCAAATTGAACCAGATCGCCTCAGTCGCGACCCAATATACCGTAGCAATTATATGACAATGGAACAACATTCCCGCCTCTTTCATTGTCAATAATTACTCACTGGTTTGAGAACACAAAATTAATCAAAATGGCACCGCTAATAGCTCTATATTAAAATACTGTGATTTAAAAAATCTTCAAAGTAATTTATTTTCTGAAAAATGTAAGTTCATTATCATTTCTACACACTTTCTACCTGGTTTAAGTCGTCTAAGTTGAGACTAATATTTTTGTAAAAAATAAAGAAGAAAAATACAGTATATATGTATTATATATATTTACACATATATACAGTTGAAGTCGGAAGTTTACATACACTTAGGTTGGAGTCATTAAAACCCGTTTTTCAACCACTCCACAAATTTCTTGTGAACAAACTATAGTTTTGGTAAGTAGGTTAGGACATCTACTTTGTGCATGACACAGTTGTTTACAGACAGATTATTTCACTTATCATTCACTGCATCACAATTCCAGTGGGTCAGAAGTTTACATAGACTAAGTTGACTGTGCCTTTAAACAACTTGGAAAATTCCAGAAAATTATGGCATGGCTTTAGAAGCTTCTGATAGGCTAATTTACATAATTTGAGTCATTTGGAGGTCAACCTGTGGATGTATTTCAAGGCCCACCTTCAAACTCAGTGCCTCTTTGCTTGACATCATGGGAAAATCAAAAGAAATCATCCAAGACCTCAGAAAAAAAATTGGAGACCTCCACAAGTCTGGTTCATCCTTAGGAGCAATTTCCAAACGCCTGAAGGTACCACATTCAACTGTACAAACAGTAGTATGCGAGTATAAACACCATGGGACCATGCAGCCGTCATACCGCTCAGGAAGGAGACGCGTTCTGTCTCCTAGAGATTAACGTACTTTGTTTGCGAAAAGTGCAAATCAATCCCAGAACAACAGCAAAGGACCTTGTGAAGATGCTGGAGGAAACAGGTACTACAAATCTATAACCACAGTAAAAGTCCTATATCGACATAACCTGAAAGGCCGCTCAGCAAGGAAGAAGCAACTGCTCCAAAACCGCCATAAAAAAGCCAGACAACGGTTTTCAACTGCACAAGGGGACAAATATCATACTTTTTGGAGAAATGTCCTCTGGTCTGATGAAACAAAAATAGAACTGTTTGGCCATAATGACCATCGTTATGTTTGGAGGAAAAGGGGGGAGGTTTGCAAGCCGAAGAGCACCATCCCAACCGTGAAGCACGGGGGTGGCAGCATCATGTTGTGGGGGTACTTTGCTGCAGGAGGGACTGGTGCACTTCACAAAATAGATGGCATCATGAGGCAGGAAAATTGTGTGTATATATTGAAGCAACATCTCAAGACATGGGTTAAGAAGTTAAAGTTTGGTTGCAAATGGGTCTTCCAAATGGACAATGACCCCAAGCATATTTCCAAAGTTGTGGCAAAATGGCTTAAGGACAACAAAGTCAAGGTATTGAAGTGGCCATCACAAAGCCCTGACCACAATCCTATAGAAAATGTGTGGTCAGAACTGAAAAAGCATGTGCGAGCAAGAAGGCCTACAAACCTGACTCAGTTACACCAGCTCTGTCAGGAGGAATGGGCCAAAATTCACCCAACTTATTGTGGGAAGCTTGTGGAAGGCTACCCAAAACTTTTGGCCCAGTTAAACAATTTAAAGGCAATGCTACCAAATACTAATTGAGTGCATGTAAACTTCTGACCCACTGGGAATGTGATGAAAGAAATAAAAGCTGAAATAAATCATTCTCTCTACTATTAATCTGACATTTCACATTCTTAAAATAAAGTGGTGATCCTAACTGACGTAAGACAGGGAATTGTTTAATAGGATTAAATGTCAGGAATTGTGAAAAACTGAGTTTAAATGTATTTGGCTAAGGTTTATGTAAACTTCCAACTTCAACTGTATATATAAAAAATTTTACTTAGACACCCGTCACCCATTCCAAACCTTCCTGCGACCTACCAGTTGAGAATTGCTAAGCTAAATAATGGTTCCCAGATATCCCCTGTGTACATCTCAAGCCTACACTGCTACAATTTTTCCACGTTGTGGATACTCCTATGTCTGATAAGGCTACTCAGGAAGGAGAAGCTCTTGTAACATCGTTTGCACTTGAAGGGCCTCTCCTTGGTGTGAACGGTCTGGTGCCTCTTCACATAGTTCGCCTCAGTGAAGCGCTTCCCACACGTGGGGCAAGTGTATGGCTTGTCGGCGTCCGTCCTAATGCTCGGCCTCCCACGTTGTGTCCCAATGACACCAGAGGAGGTAGAAGTAGGAGCAACCACCCTCAGGTGGTTAGTATTTGAGCTCCCTCCTTGACCTCTAGCCATTGTTTGGGTGTGGTTGGGATTGTGTGCTGTGTTACAGGATAAGTACTTCTTGTGGTGAACGCCTATCGTGACCCTGTCTGTATTGGTGGGGTAACCATGAGGTAACTGAGAAAGGCTAGACCCAGGCCCAGGCTTTCTATGAATCCAGTCACCAGGCATTAGACAAGACCCTGAAGGAGAAGACAGACTTCCTGTTAGACTCCCACCAGATGGGTCTCCCACCACTCTCTGTGAAGGCTGAAGCCCAAGGTGACCTGCTCTGTTCATCATGGATACTGTGGTGTTTGTATCATAGGAACAGGAGGGTCTATTTTTATCAGCCCCAGATCCTGCTCCATCCCTGCACTGAGACTGTGAAGAGAAGGGTCTGGGCTGCAGACCGGATACATGACTGGAGCCTCTGTCTCTCTGATGACCACCAGGACTGTTATTCAGTCCACCTGTCCACTGGTTGTGTTCTGTGTGGTGGTGGGGTCTCTGTCCTTCGCGGTTGGGTCCTGGTTCTGACTCGCGAAGGAAGAGCGACGGCTCCTGATCCAGTGTCCTGATCCGGGGCCAGGGTTTGAGACCAGCCACTTCAGAGGTCCAGTCTCTCCTGCCAGCAACACCAGATATCCGCACGTCCTCATGGACTGCAGACTGTAAATACAAATTGATACATTTTTATATAAGAAACACCTTTCTGTACACACAGAAACATGACATTATAAAATGCTAACCACAGTCAACTACCTAACCATATGGAAACATTGGAGTTTATTGTTTTAAAGAAAATCCCTGTGTTGATTCAAGAATGAAGTATGTTTTGGTTGGGCTGAGATATAGGAAACTCAGTCCCTGCAATGATACAAAAATAACCAAGTCAGTCAGCACAGGTTCAATTTTGTATTTGATTTCAACAAGATGGTCATACACTCCACATGGGACAGTGACGTTTTCAACGAAAATCACAGAAGTGTGGTACTGAAGCAATCTTTCCCATTGAAAGCACTTCAGCCAAGCCTGAATTCAAGCAATAATGACACAGAAAGTTAAAAATATATATAACTAGATTATAGCTTCCGTCCAAATGTTGTGAATTATATATATATATATTCATGTCAGTCATTAGTCAACTCCACTACACTTAAGTTACTTCAGACAGTGAATGATAACGATGACAAACTATGCTAACTATTCTACCAGCCTGTTTAAATGAGTGTTAGCATGCTAATAGCACACCCTGCACCCGAAAATGTATATTATTAGGGGTATGCAGGGCCTTGATAAAGATATCAACAAAGTATGGGACATTTCAAACAAAAATCTCAGCTAATGAGAAAACAGTCATAGTATTTAAAGTAAGAGAATTAAAAAGTTTTAACAAGACAACCTTGGTTCTAATTTGTATGGGCTCCAATGGCAGATTTTGAGCAATTTTTACATCCATCCCCCAGTAGAGGGGGATGTGAAGATGCTGGAGGAAACAGATACAAAAGTATCTACAGTGCCTTGCGAAAGTATTCGGCCCCCTTGAACTTTGCGACCTTTTGCCACATTTCAGGCTTCAAACATAAAGATATAAAACTGTATTTTTTTGTGAAGAATCAAAAACAAGTGGGACACAATCATGAAGTGGAACGACATTTATTGGATATTACAAACTTTATTAACAAATCAAAAACTGAAGAATTGGGCGTGCAAAAATTATTCAGCCCCTTTACTTTCAGTGCAGCAAACTCTCTCCAGAAGTTAAGTGAGGATCTCTGAATGATCCAATGTTGACCTAAATGACTAATGATGATAAATACAATCCACCTGTGTGTAATCAAGTCTCCGTATAAATGCACCTGCACTGTGATAGTCTCAGAGGTCCGTTAAAAGCGCAGAGAGCATCATGAAGAACAAGGAACACACCAGGCAGGTTCGAGATACTGTTGTGAAGAAGTTTAAAGCGGATTTGGATACAAAAAGATTTCCCAAGCTTTAAACATCCCAAGGAGCACTGTGAAAGCGATAATATTGAAATGGAAGGAGTATCAGACCACTGCAAATCTACCAAGACCTGGCTGTCCTTCTAAACTTTCAGCTCATACAAGGAGAAGACTGATCAGAGATGCAGCCAAGAGGCCCATGATCACTCTGGATGAACTGCAGAGATCTACAGCTGAGGTGGGAGACTGTCCATAGGACAACAATCAGTCGTATATTGCACAAATCTGGCCTTTATGGAAGTGGCAAGAAGAAAGCCATTTCTTAAAGATATCCATAAAAAGTGTTGTTTAAAGTTTGCCGCAAGCCACCTGGGAGACACACCAAACATGTGGAAGAAGGTGCTCTGGTCAGATGAAACCAAAATTGAACTTTTTGGCAACAATGCAAAACGTTATGTTTGGCATAAAAGCAACACAGCTCGTCACAATGAACACACCATCCCCACTGTCAAACATGGTGGTGGCAGCATCATGGTTTGGGCCTGCTTTTCTTCAGCAGGGACAGGGAAGATGGTTAAAATTGATGGGAAGATGGATGGAGCCAAATACAGGACCATTCTGGAAGAAAACCTGATGGAGTCTGCAAAAGACCTGAGACTGGGACGGAGATTTGTCTTCCAACAAGACAATGATCCAAAACATAAAGCAAAATCTACAATGGAATGGTTAAAAAATAAACATATCCAGGTGTTAGAATGGCCAAGTCAAAGTCCAGACCTGAATCCAATTGAGAATCTGTGTTAAGAACTGAAAACTGCTGTTCACAAATGCTCTCCATCCAACCTCACTGAGCTCGAGCTGTTTTGCAAGGAGGAATGGGAAAAATTTTCAGTCTCTCGATGTGCAAAACTGATAGAGACATACCCCAAGCAACTTACAGCTGTAATCGCAGCAAAAGGTGGCGCTACAAAGTATTAACTTAAGGGGGCTGAATAATTTTGCACGCCCAATTTTTCAGTTTTTGATTTGTTAAAAATGTTTGATATATCCAATAAATGTTGTTCCACTTCATGATTGTGTCCCACTTGTTGTTGATTCTTCACAGAAAATACAGTTTTATATCTTTATGTTTGAAGCCTGAAATGTGGCAAAAGGTCGCAAAGTTCAAGGGGGCCGAATACTTTCGCAAGGCACTGTATATCCACAGTAAAACAAGTCCTATATCGACATAACCTGAAAGCCTGCTCAGCAAGGAAGAAGCCACTGCTCCAAAACTGCCATAATTAAGCCAGGCTACGGTTTGCAACTGCACATGGGGACAAAGATTGTACTTTTTGGAGAAATGTCCTCTGGTCTGATGAAACAAAAATAGAACTATTAGGCCATAATGACCATCGTTATGTTTGGAGGAAAAGGGGTGAGGCTTGCAAGCCGAAGAACACAATCCCAACCGTGAAGCACGGGGGTGGCAGCATCATGTTGTGGGGGTGCTTTGCTGCAGGAGGGACTGGTGCACTTCACAAAATAGATGGCATCATGAGGTGGGAAAATAATGTGGATATATTGAAGTAACACCTCAAGACATCAGTCAGAAGTTAAAGCTTGGTCGCAAATGTGTCTTCCAAAAGGACAATGACCCCAAGCATAATTCCAAAGTTGTGGCAAAATGGCTTTAGGACAACAAAGTCAAGGTATTGGAGTGGCCATCACAAAGCCCTGACCTCAATCCTATAGAACATTTGTGGGCGGAACTGAAAAAGCGTGTGCGAGCAAGGAGGCCTACAAACCTGACTCAGTTACAACAGCTTTGTCAGGAGGAATGGGCCAAAATTCACCCAACTTATTGTGGGAAGCTTGTGGAAGGCTTCCCGAAACGTTTGACCCAAGTTAAACAATTGAAAGGCAATGCTACCAAATACTAATTGAGTGCATGTAAACTTCTGACCCACTGGGAATGTGATGAAAGAAATAAAAGCCGAAATAAATCTCTCTACTATTCACATTCTTAAAATAAAGTGGTGATCCTAACTGACCTAAGACAGAGAATTTTTACGAGGATTAAATGCCAGGAATTGCAAAAAACGGAGTTGAAATATATTTGACTAAGGTGTATGTAAGCCTCCGACTGCAACTGTAATTTTCTTCTCCGCAATGAGTCTGGATCTGAGTACCTCCCAGACCCTTCACCAATGTGAACACATTCGGCGCCGACTGATTGGTCCAGAAACCGATGGGTTGGGCCAGAGCCAGAACACACATGGATAAAGCGGAGGTTTGAAAATTCGTCATTGGCTTTGATACTCTAAACCCCAAACTTCAACTAAATCTGGGGAGAAGTCTGTCCATAATAAAGTGCTGCTCTGCCGCCTTAACAACACTATCAATAAGGCAGGTTCTACAGGCCCTAGTTTTGGCGCACAAATATGGACTTAGGAAAATTACAATTGGCTCAGAACCGAGGCAGCACGGCTGGCCCTTAAATGTACACGGAGTGCTAACATTAATAATATGCATGTCAATCTCTCATGGTTCAAAGTAGAGGAGAGATTGACTTCATCACCTGTTTTGTAAGTACTGTAAAAATGTTGAATGCATCGAGCTGTCTGTTGAAACTACTAGCAAATAGCTCAGACACCCATGCATACCCCACAAGACATGCCACCAGAGGTCTATTCACAGTTCCAAAGTTCAGAACAGACTATGGGAGGACCACAGTGCTACATAGAGCCATGACTACATGGAACTCTATTCCACATCAGGTAGCTGATGCAAGCAGTATAATCAGATTTAAAGAACAGATAAATACACCTTATGGAACAGCGGGGACTATGAAGAGACACACACATAGGAACAGACACAAACATACACATGCTAACACACGCACTCTACACACACGTACACATGGATTTTGTGTTGTAAATAAGATGTTGTGGAGTAGTGGCCTGAGGGCACATACTTAAGGTGTTGTGAAAAGTGCAAATGTAATGTCATGTAATATTTGTATATATAGTAGCTGCCTTAAAGGCAAGGTTCACCCATTTTGAATGTTATATTGTTTTTGTGCATCTCTGAGTGATGTTCTATCGATTCCCTGGGCCATTTCATGTTTTCATGTGTATCTGAGTTACTGGCGTTCAAGCAGGCAGAAAAGCGTCCGGTATGATGTAGCACCGTGTTAAGTCTCTCACTACACTGGAAGTTAATAGGAATATTACTTTAGATCATGAAAACATCTATCATACATCTCAGATTTCAATACTGGCCAATGTCATAACTCAGGGAGGATGTCTTCTCTCCAATAAGCCTTGGAACATATTTTTGTGATATTCCTACCTCAAGAAATGTGCAATTTAACAGAGGGTCTTGCACATTTTTCCTATTTGTCTGCCTCTTTAGTCCAGGGTGCATTGCATGGTGCCGTTGACAAAGATGTTACAGAAAGGAGATAGGAATCCAATGAATGAAGCAACTTATAAAGCCCCACCCAGCAGACTGTCGACCAATCGCATTCATGTTGTCATACTGCGTCACGCGGTTTCTAAGCTAATCATCACGCATTCCCTTCTCAAAGTCATTGTATATGTCGAGAAACATGCCTATTTTCCTCTAAAGTACATAATGTCACGATTCCAAAGCTATATGATATTACAGATAGCAAGTTAGTTATTTAAAATCTCTGAAAATATTTGTAATGTACTTCTTCTTGACAAACATTGTGCTGATGTTGAGTTTTTGAATTACTCAGAATGCACCATGCTGGCATCTCCTCAAAAGTATATTTGCTGTTGCCAATGTTAGACTCCACTGTGAGGCACATCAATCTGCAGGTTGAACATGGTGAGATTGATATTGCAGGTTGTTTAGGCGATTTAACAGCTAAATAGCTACGTCACATGCTGATATTATATTTGGTATTATTGTTTGTAGCTATGTTTGCTAGCTTGCTACATAGATAGCCAGCCAGCCAATAGAAAGAGCATTGCATTGTGTAGCCGACTTGAGCTTCAACAGATTTCCACAACGATATCCTTCATGAATACAAATACTCTGATTGGTTAGAGAGGATACAAACGCTGATGACTTTGTTTTGTACAACGCCCCTCATCACCACAAATGACTTCAATGATGGCAGTCTCAGAGTAAAGTGTGAAGCTAAATAAGAAGATAAATAATTTGGAGTCATCAGGCTAATCGAAGGCAGGCTAAAGGCAATACCTGTACGGGGGTTAACCTGATGCGCCATCAGTCTATGTGAATCACAACTATAGGAGCATCACTAGCCGTGTCTGTTCTTTCCCACCACATACGGACACCCCGTCCCCGTAGACCAAATCTACACCTCGCCCTAGTCTCAGCCAGTCTGTTATCATGGAGATGTTGTTTTGTGTTCGACTGTCTGTTTCTGGTTGTGGTTAACAGTGTTGTTGCCCAGCCCAGAGCTGAGGACACTTTCCCATCCACTGACCTCCACTATGTCGCCTCCGGTCCTGGCCTGCTCGGTGACGTCGTCCACAGGAACCTTGGCTGCACCGGTCTGGGAATCCAAGATGACCGCCCAGTCTCCTCTGTTAGCTTCGAGCCAACCACCTGCAGGAAGAGGTTACATGGCAGAAAACTCAACATATGGAGTTTGAGTCAATTACCTGGTCAAGTTCAAACATTATAATGTTTGTTTTAGTAGATAAACACAAGTTGTATTTATTTCATTTTATGCAGGTGCATCTCTATTCCTATTGATGTATATATACACATAGTATATAAATGTTCTCGATATGTATTTCTCCCTTACCTTCATCCCAGATCTTTAGTACACTCTCTGGTTTGTTCTCTATTGTCTCCTCTTTGACCAGCTGCAGATCAGGCATCCCATCCTCTTTGTCTACTGACTGTAAGAGATAGAGGGAGAGGATCAAGAAATCTGATATGATTTTGCACTTCCTAAGGCTTCCACTATATGTCAACTGTCTTTAGAAACTTTTTTCAGGCTTCTGCTATAAAGGAGGGGGAATGGGAGCTGAATGAGTCATGGGTCTGGCAGAGTGTCTCAGGCTCGTGACGTGCGCTCCCGACAGAGTTAGCTCTCGTTCCAGTGCTTTTCTTCAGACATAGGAATTCTCCGGTTGGAACCTTGATGATTTATGTTAAAAACATCCTAAAGATTGATTCCATACATCGTTTGACTTGTTTCTACGACCTGTAACGGAACTTTGAGTTTTTTTCTGGACGTAGTGCTCGCGCATCATGAAGATGGATTACTGGGCTGAACACGTTAACAACAAGTGGCTATTTGGACATAAATGATGACTTTATGGAACAAATCAGTCATTTATAGTCAAACTGGGATTCCTGGGAGTCCATTCTGATGAAGATCATCAAAGGTAAGGGAATATTTATAATGTTATTTCTAACTTCTGTTGACTCCAACATGGCGAATATTTCTTTGGCTGGATTGGGCTGTACTCAGATCCGTAAAGTAAAACAAAAATCTGACACAGCGGTTGCATTAAGGAGAAGTCTATCTTTAATTTTGTGAATAACACTTGTATCTTTTATCAATGTTTATGATGAGTATTTCTGCAAAATCACCGGATGTTTTGGAATCAAAACACTACACGTAACGCGCCAATGCAAACTAAGATTTTTGGATATAAATATGCACATTATCGAACAAAACATACATGTATTGTGTAACATGATGTCTTATGAGTGTCATCTGATGAAGATCATCAAAGGTTAGTGATTAATTTTATCTATATTTCTGCTTTTTGTGACTCCTATCTTTGGCTGGAAAAATGGCAGTTTTTTTGACTTGGCTATCACCTAACATAATCATATGTTGTGCTTTCGCTGTAAAGCCTTTTTGAAATCGGACACGATGGGTAGATTAACAAGAAGTTTATCTTTCATTTGCTCTATTGGACTTGTTAATGTGTGAAAGTTACATGTTTCTAAAAAATATTTTTGAATGTCGCGTGCTGCTATTTCAGTGGAATGTTGTCGAGAGGTTCCGCTAGCGGAACGTCTGCCCGAGAAAGGTTAAGACTAAATTAATCAAGACCTGGGCCCGTATCCACAAAGTGTCTTGGTGTAGGAGTGCTGATATAGGATCTGTCCATACAATCATATTTATTATGAACAGCGATCAGCACTCCTACTCTGAGATACCCTGAGTAAAAGTGCTGATTGAGGATCAGGTCTTAATCATTACGATCTAAAAAGGCAAAACTGATCCTAGATCAGCACTCTTACTCTGAGAGGCTAATACCATTCAGACAGTAGTTCACAGTGAACTCACCTCACTGAGACTGTGTGTGGTCCTGTGCTGCTCAGCTGGGTCCTCTGTGGGTTCAGGAAGTGTAGTCTGGTTGTCCTCCATGACCATGGTCCCCCCAGGGTTCCCCAGACCCTCCTCACACCCCTCCTCCTTCACCAGCAGCACCTCTGGACCCTCCTCCTGGAAGAGAGAGGTGATACAGACTACAGACATATACTCCCTCAGGTACGTACACACAGATAAACACACTTTCAACATGGAGTGTTTACCCATCCCCACTACACTTGAGTCCTATACTGTAGTTACAGAATGACTTCACTGTTGTTAAACCCATCATGGTAGACATAAATATGTTGTGGATAAATAAGGTAGCTATCATAAGTCAAGTCATACAACCCTGACTAGACTATTTTGAAGTGTACATTGTGTTTGTTAGTGTCTGGGTATGTGTATGTATATTTAGTAAGTGTATATTGGTTATAAAGCGCTGTTGTGTGTATGAATAGTCTATTTCCCTTTCATCAATCTACACACAATACCCCATAATGACAAAGCACAAACAGGCTGAGACATTTTTGCACATTTATTAAACATAAACAGATATATGACATTTACATAAGGATTCAGACCCTTTACTCAGTACTTTGTTGAAGCACCTTAAGCAGTGTTGAGACTTCTTGAGTATGACACTACAAGCTTGGCACACCTGTATTTGGGGAGTTTCTCCCATTCTTCCCTGCAGATCCTCTCAAGCTCTTTCAGGTTGAATGGGGAGCATCACTGCACAGCTATTTTCAGGTCTCTCCAGAGATGTTAGATCGGGTTGAAGTCTGGGCTCTGGCTGGACCACTCAAGGACATTCAGAGACTTGTCCTGAAGCAACACCCGTGTTGTCTTGGCTGTGTGCTTTGGGTCATTGTCCTGTTGGAAGGTGAACCTTGGCCCCAGGATAAGGTCCGGAGCAGGTTTACATCAAGGATCTCTCTTTACTTTGCTCCGTTCATCTTTCCCTCGATCCCGATTAGTCTCCCATTATCTGCCTCTGAAAAACATCCCCACAGCATGATGCTGCCCCCACCATGAAACACTGTAGGGATGGTGCCAGGTTTCCGCCAAACTTGACGCTTGGCATTCAGGCCAAGAGTTCAATATTGGTTTCATCAGACCAAAGAATCTTGTTTGAAGATTTTATGTGCATTTTGGCAAACTCCAAGCAGGCTGTCATGTGGCTTTTACTGAGGAGTGGCTTCAGTCTGGCCACTCTACCATAAAGGCATGATTGGTGGAGCACTGCAGAGATGTTTGTCCTTCAGGGAGGTTCTCCCATCTCCACAAAGCAACTCTGGAGCTCTGTCAGAGTGACCATCAGGTTCTTGGTCACCTCCCTGACCAAGGCCCTTCTCCCTCGATTGCTCAGTTTGGCTGGGCGGTCATCTGTAGGAAGAGTCTTGATGGTTCCAAACTTCTTCCATTTAAAATTATGGAGGCCACTGTGTTCTTGGGGACCTTCAATGCTGCAGAAATGTTTTGGTACCCTTCCCCAGATTTGTGCCTCGACACAATCCTGTCTATGCACTTTAAGGACAATTCCTTCAACCTCAAGACATGGTTTTGCTCTGACATGCACTGTCAAATATGGGACCTTATATAGACAGGTGTGTGCCTTTCCAAATCATGTCCAATAAATTAAATTTACCACAGGTGGGCTCCAATTAAGCTGTTGAAACATCTCAAGGATGATCAATGGAAACAGGATGCACCCGAGCTCAATTTCGTGTCTCATAGCAAAAGGTCTGAATACTTATGTAAATGAGGCATTTATTTTCTAAAAACCTGTTTTCACTTTTTCCTTATGGGGTATTGTGTGTAGATTGAGGGGGAGAAAAAAGAAATGAAACTTCACAGCCTTATTCTAAAATGTAAAAAATGTGGAAATAGTCAAGGGGTCTGAATATGTTCTTAAAGCACAGTATATTAAAAGGAAATTTCAATGAAAGTCAGAATGAAATGTCCCATTTTGTGTTTATTAAACAAACACGTTTTAAATACACCATATGAAAACCACACATACAAATGACTCAAATAAAAATGAGCAAAAAGAGTCTGAGAAAAAATTAAGTAGTTGAACAGAAGTAAATGAAAGTCATTTGTGAACATCATATAGCCTACACGGTACAAACACAATATGTAACAGACTTTTTCAGCTCACACATTTCCATATATCACACAATGTCTGGACGCAATATTCTACCCAGGAATATTAAACACTGAAATCTGATACTCTCGTTATTACAAATGCATCTGTGGGTCTTTTCTGCAGACAACAATGCAGGGTTTGATTTAAACGTCAGAAGTTGTGTTATAGAGTGGAATGTTTTTTCTGCTGGTGTATACGAAGGTAGCACCTTTCTGGGAACCTCTACCAGCAGTGCGTTCAGACGAACGGCCTCTCTCCTGTGTGGACCTTCAAGTGCATCTTCAAATGGTGGTGGCGGGAGAACCTCTTCTCACACTGGGGGCAGCTGTAAGGTTTCTCCCCTGTGTGGACCCTCTGATGCCTCTTCAGGTCACCAGCCTGGGTGAAACGCATGTGACACTGGGTACAGCTGTAGGGTTTCTCCCCCGTGTGGACCCTCTGGTGGATCTCCACCTTCTGGGAGCAGCTGAAGCCTTTGCTACAGAACATGCAGAGGAACCGTTTTTCTTTACTACCGCCTGATATTCCTCCCCCTCCCCGAGCCTGGACTCTAGCCCTGTCATTTGAGTTCCATGCCTGATCGAAAAGGACATGGCTGTGTGAATCGGAAGGTGCCATTGACGTAGACACTGGGTCGCGATTCCTGAACACGTGTAAAGGGGAGTGGGTTGTAACATTTGGATTTGTCTCTAAGCTTTCCCTGTAGTCTAAGAATTCACTGGTGTTGCCCTGTGAGTGTCCTTCCCCTAAGTGAGTCTTGTCTGCATTCCATGTCAGAGGGGTGTCACCCTCCACTTTCACCTCATCCACGATTATAACCCCCTCTTTCTTATCTAGGCACCCTTCAGAGTATACACTACTACTATACCGGTTCCATTCCCCTCTAAACATATCAGTCTGTCTCTCTAAACCCAAGGATATGTTGCCAGGGTCCATCTCTGTAGTGTAAGAACAAGACGGATCATCATCACCACCAGTGTCTAACGTGTCACCATCCCCACAGGAATGAACAGGCCTCTGGCTCTGGTGAAATACCGGTAAGAACTCTGAGCCAGGAGCAGGAGGACAGCCCAGTGGCCCCTGCCCCAGTCTCTCTGGTTCTGATATTTGTTCAGATCCTGTGTCTAAGAGCCTGTGTGTTACAGTTAAAGTCTTGGTGTCTGTCTCTGAATTGAGGACGGCATCCGGCCTTCCACTGACCTCCATGATGCTGCGTCGGGTCCTGGGCTGGGATGCGGCAGCAGCGGTGGTGGGGTCCTCCGTGGCTTCATAGGGTCCATTCTGGATGTCTCTGCTGTGCCGTGGATTCTCCTCTCCTTCAGATCTCTCCTGCTTGACCCCAGGGCCTGCAGCCTCTGCATCTGCAGACTGACAAAAAGAGGGGAGGTTATTACCACTACATGAGGGGAAATGAATAACAATGCTGTAGGGAAGTCTCCCCTATGGCAGATACATTTGGATGCACATGTAAGCAAGTGAATAGCTGAGGGAAGCCTTTCTGAAACTTGTCACATTTGATGTACTGTAATTTTAATGGACCACTGTTGCACATACCTCTATTACGATAACGTGCTGGGTTGAGGTTCCACTCCCTTCATCTACAGCTATGGGTTCGTCATTTCTCCATGTATTGTGGCCCGCTGGCTTCACAAAGTTCCTGTGGCTTCCAGTGAGTTGTCCTTCACCTGAGAGAGTGATTGGGTGAAAAGAGGTAGTTAGGTTAGGTGCTGTCAATGCTTTATTGACCGTTGTACACTATTGAGTTTTGACGCAGTCTAGAATTGACAAGGATGTAAGTAACACTTCTCATAACTTCTTGCAAGATAAAGTAATCACTGGAATTATTGCATACTATCCAAACACATGTGGTCAGAAGGGAACGGGGCAAAATGTACCTCTTGCCATTCCTCTATATCGGTCGACGATCTTGGCACTACTGGGACGACTGGCGACGACGCGCTCTCGTATTGTCTTCTCTGCGCGCTCCCGTGCCACCTTCAGTTCCAGTAGTTGTAATTTCCTCCGCAATCCCCTGTTTTCTTTCTGGCTTTGAGTTATTTCCAAACGAAACACTGCATAGTCGTCGTCTACGAGTTTACAGATCTCTGCCACGGCTGCATTCGCTAGCACCTCCATAATGGAGGCTATTTGAGTGTGAAAAACCATACAGTCAGCCATTGTTAGCAGCTAGTTAGCGTCACCTAGATAACATCTATCAACCAAGTCCTGTCTCCAACGCGAATTAAAGACTACTTGGGGCAAGTATGTGATGCTTAGCAGTTAAATTAGTCATATTTTAGTTCCATTAGGTTAATAAATGTCTAAAAAATAACAATAAAAACGCCAACGTTTAAATTGTTCTCGGTCACTGTTTACTTCCTTTTTAGACTGAAGAGAAAGGATTTGATTGGTTGGCGTCATGGGGCGTGATTAAATGGAACAAGGAGTGCTCTGAGCTACTCTTTGAAATGCTATTGCTTGCTGCATTATAAATTAATTTAAAAAATTCACAGCCAGTGTATACACCACTGAAATATACATAAATACAAATTAACAATCACAACTTTTCATGATCAGTATCCGTGACACTCAGAGCAGACTGTTTAGAAAGAACAGGGTGTTATCTATAATATATATCTATATATACACAGTACCAGTCAAAAGTTTCGACACACCTACTCATTCCATGTTTTCCTTTACTTTTACTATTTTCTATATTGTAGAATAATAGTGTACCCATCAAAACTATGAAATAACACATATGGAATCACGTAGTAACCAAAAAGTGTTAAACAAATCTTTTTTTTTTATATTCATCAAAGTGGCCACCCTTTGCCTTGATGACAGCTTTGCACACTCTTGGCATTCTCTCAACCAGCTTCATGAGGAATGTTTTTCCAACAGCCTTGAAGGAGTTCCCATATATGCTGAGCACTGCTTTTCCTTCACGGGGAGAAACGTAAGCAGTGGGGCTTGAGATGTGCACAGGGGAGATCTGGGAACCGTTCTTTAGCTGACATAGTATAGTTATCATGTGAAGTGTCTTGGGGTAAAAAGTGTAATTAACCACATACCCCTCATTAACCATTTGGTAACTTGTCATTTGAAACAGGCTTGTGTAAATATGCTTTTAGAGAGACAGTAAACCTAGCCTAGAACAAGGACATTGAATATTTACCTGACTGACTAGATGGAATAAAGTCATTTTATTGTGCTCTAATTTATTCTTGCTAACATGCTGTTCTTTCTAAACAAGTCTGCTCTCTGCTTAAAAGATACTGATCATAGGAAATTTGATGTGTAATGTGATAAGCAGTACCATATTTCAAAAAACAGCTTGCATACTTTTTAAAAAGTAACCACATTTCATTTTGAGCTATGACGCCAACCAATAAGATCCTTTATTTTCAGTGTAAATGGCTGAGTCCCAAGTAGTCAAAAGGAGTTTAAAAACAAGATGCAATTTATATTCATGCTCCACGAGGTGAGGCCAAAGGTAAGATTAGAGCAATTATGATAGATGTGTGGTAGAAGAGGTGGGACTCAGAACCTGGCATATAAATGCCGGCCATAGAAAGGTTGGTGGACCAAGATTCACATTAGGAAGGAAGAGGTGGTGTTTGCGTTTAGGACATTGAACTCGTCCTTATATTTGGTTGGTAAGCATGCAAATGGTTGGTGTACAGAGTGTATGGTTGAAGAAACAGTGATGCATGTGTTGATTTAAGTACAGGGCTCTTTTAATTTTCAATATAGTTCAATATGACTAATTGAACTACACCGCATTACATACATGCCTCAGGTAGTGTTTAATTTGCGTTGGAGACAGTACTTGGTTGATTTATGTTATCTAGGTAACGCTAGCTAGCTGCTTAGCTAACAATGGCTAATTGTATGGTTTTTCACACTCAAATAGCCTCTGTCCTGGAGGTGCTGGCAAATGCAGCCGTGGCAGACATCTGTAAACTCGTAGACGACGACTATGCAGTGTTTCGTTTGGAAATAACTGAAAGCCAGAAAGAAAACAGGGGATTGCGGAGGAAACTACAGCTTCTGGAAGTGAGGGTGTAGAGTCCATGTCCTGACAAATTGAGGCTGTTCTGAGGGCAAAAGGCGTGCAACTCGATATTAGGAAGGTGTTCCTTATATTTTGTACACTCAATGTACAAGGCATATATAAACCTAAAAAGTATGTTTCATATTGTGTAGGATATGATCACAAAATTTCCCAAAACACTTTTAATGAGAAAATGAATGCAGTTGATCAAGTTCTTGCAGATTTTTTTGTTGATGTGTGGTTTTCATATGGTATATTTAACTTGTTTATGTTTAACCACTTCAGCTAGTGGAAATTGGTCAACATGGATAGGGCCAAATTGACATTTAACAGAAATTATAAAAAGCATATGCAGCATTACAATGGTAGAAATTGAAAGAGAACACTTTAGAGTTGATGGGGAAATGTTTTGACCAAAGGTGAAAACACAACAGCTCACCTGACAAGACTGAATCCAAACATTACACTGTTGATTATGTGCATTTGGCATTTACTGTACTTTTCATGGCATTTGTCAATAAATCTGAAAATCTCTGTAAACATCATATGAATATTCATTTACATTTTGGAGTAGGGGCAAGATAAGTAAAAATGGTTTGAGTGAGGTCTGACTGGTGTCTAAGTGGCCACACACCTGTCCAAAGCGTGCACTGTTCCTAAGTAATTTCAATGCACTTATGACTCAAGGAAAGAGCCTTCTACTATAAGGTGTTTTTTGGTTGTTTTTTTTAGCTCTGCTAGCCATGCCATTGAGGAACTGAAGCAAGCACAGTTGCAGTTTTTTGTTTGGAACACAGCCCTGCGTCCCCACCATCACACAAAATCAAGACCATGGGACTACATTTGAAGTCAGAAGTTTACATACACCTTAGCCAAATACATTCAACTCAGTTTTTCACAATTCCTGACATTTAATCCTAGTAAAAATTCCCTGTCTTAGGTCTGTTAGGATCACCACTTTATTTTAAGAATGTGAAATGTCAGAATAATAGTAGAGTGATTTATTTCAGCTTTTAGTTATTTCATCACATTCCCAGTGGGTCAAAGCTTGCATACATTCAATTAGTATTGGTAGCATTGCCTTTTAAATTGTTTAACTTGGGTCAAACGTTTTGGGTAGCCTTCCACAAGCTTCCCACAATAAGTTGGTTGAATTTTGGCCCATTCCTCCTGACAGAGCTGGTGTAACTGAGTCAGGTTTGTAGGCCTTCTTGCTCGCACATGCTTTTTCAGTTCCGCCCACACATTTTCTATAGGATTGAGGTCAAGGCTTTGATGGCCACTCCAATACCTTGACTTTGTTGTCCTTAAGCCATTTTTCCACAACTTTGGAAGTATGCTTGGGGTCATTGTCCATTTGGAAGAACCATTTTTGACCAAGCTTTAACTTTCTGACTGATGTCTTGATGTTGCTTCAATACATCCACATAATTTCCCTCATGATGTCATCTATTTTGTGAAGTGCACCAGTCCCTCCTGCAGCAAAGTACCCCCACAACATGATGCTGCCACCCCCGTGATTCACGTTTGGGATGGTGCTCTTCGGCTTGCAAGCCTCCCCATTTTTCCTCCAAACATAACGATGGTCATTATGGCCAAACAGTTCTATTTTTGTTTCATCAGACCAGAGGACATTTCTCCAAAAAATACGAACTTTGTCCCCATGTGCAGTTGCAAACCGTAGTCTGGCTTTTTTATGGCGGCTTTGGAGCAGTGGCTTCTTTCTTGCTGAGCGGCCTTTCAGGTTATGTCGATATCGGACTCGTTTTACTGTGGATATAGATACTTTTGTACCAGTTTCCTCCAGCATCTTCACAAGGTCCTTTGCTGTTGGTCTGAGATTGATTTGCACTTATTGCACCTAGGTACGTTCATCTCCAGAAGCCTGATCTGCTGCTAGTCAAAAAGGAGCAAAATAAATAAATACCTACAGCAGGGGTAGTTGTTTGGGCTAAATTATAGATGGGCTATGTACAGGTGCAGTAATCTGTGAGCTGCTCTGACAGCTGGTGCTTAAAGCTAGTGAGGGAGATAAGTGTTTCCAGTTTCAGAGATTTTTGTAGTTCGTTCCAGTCATTGGCAGCAGAGAACTGGAAGGAGAGGCGGACAAAGGAAGAATTGGTTTTGGGGGTGACCAGAGAGATATACCTTCTGGAGCATTACTACAGGTGGGTGATGCTATGGTGACCAGTGAGCTGAGATAAGGGGGGACTTTACCTAGCAGGGTCTTATAGATGACCTGGAGCCAGTGGGTTTGGCGACGAGTATGAAGCGAGCCAGCCAACGAGAGCGTACAGGTCGCGGTGGTGGGTAGTATATGGGGCTTTGGTGACAAAACGGATGGCACTGTGATAGACTGCATCCAATTTATTGAGTAGGGTATTGGAGGCTATTTTGTAGATGACATCGCCGAAGTCGAGGATCGGTAGGATGGTCAGTTTTACGGGGGTATGTTTGGTAGCATGAGTGAAGGATGCTTTGTTGCGAAATAGGAAGAATGCTAGATTTAACTTTGGATTGGAGATGTTTGATGTGAGTCTGGAAGGAGAGTTTACAGTCTAACCAGACACCCAGGTATTTGTAGTTGTCCACGTATTCCTAGTCAGAACCGTCCAGAGTAGTGATGCTGGACGGGCGAGCAGGTGCAGGCAGTGATCGATTGAAAAGCATGCATTTAGTTTTACTTGCATTTACGAGCAGTTGGAGGCCATGGAAGGAGAGTTGTATGGCATTGAAGCTTGTCTGGAGGTTAGTTAACACAGTGTCCAAAGAGGCGCCAGAAGTATACAGAATGGTGTCGTCTGCATAAAGGTGGATCAGAGAATCACCAGCAGCAATAGCGACATCATTGATGTACACAGAGAAGAGAGTCGGCCCAATAATTGAACACTGTGACACCCCCATAGAGACTGCCAGAGGCACGGACAACAGGCCCTCCGATTTGACACACTGAACTCTATCAGAGAAGTAGTTGGTGAAACAGGCGAGGCAATCATTTCAGAAACCAAGGCTATCGAGTCTGCCGATGAGGATGTGGTGATTGACAGAGTCAAAAAAGTACAAATGTGCTTAACAAGTCTCATAATAAGTTGCATGGACTCACTCTGTGTGTGTAATGATAGTGTTTAACATTATTTTTAAATGACTACCTCATCTCTGTACCCCATACAGACAATTATATTTAAGGTCCTTCAATCGAGCAATGAATTTCAAACACAGATTCAACCACAAAGACCAGGGAGGTTTTCCAATGCATCACAAAGAATGGCACCTATTGGTTTATGGGTACAAATAAATAAAAAAAGCAGACATTGAATATCTCTTTGAGCATTGTTAAGTTATTAATTACACTTTGGATGATGTATCAATACATCCAGTCACTACAAAGATACAGGCGTCCTTCCTAACTTAGTTGCCAAAGAGGAAGGAAACCACTCAGGGATTTCACCATGGGGCCAATGGTGACTTTAAAATAGTTACAGAGTTTAATGGATGTGATATAAAAAACTGAGGATGGATCAACAACATTGCAGTTACTCCACAATACTAACCTAATTGACAGAGTGAAAAGAAGGAAGCCTAAACATTCCAAAACATACATCCTGTTTGCAAAAAACTTGACAAAGAAATTAACACTACGTTTTCCTGGAAAAAAGTTATGTTTGGGCAAATCCAATAAAACACATTACTGAGTACCACTCTATATTTTCAAGCAGAGTTCTGGCTACATCATGTTATAGGTATGCTTGTAATTGTTTAGGAACTGGGAGTTTTTCAGGATAAACAAGAAAGGGAATGAAGCTAAGCACAGGCAAAATCCTAGAAAACCTGGCAGAGTAGATGATATGGTGATGGTTGGTGTGATGGTGTCTAAAAATGCTTCACTGATGAAAGTGACATCCTTGTCCTGTTGGTTGATGCTGGTGTTTTATAATGAGGAAATGATTGCCTTAATTCATGTTTACTTGACATAAAGTAAGTGAAGATGTGTGTAATGTGATGTTGAGTCTTTTCAAAAACTATTCTAAAATGTTTTGCTCAAAGCGAAATTTACAGAAAAGGTCAAGTGTTACCATACTGAGAAAAGTTATTCTACTTGTCATGTTTTGTACAATAAAAGTACTGTACACATTTACATACATTTACATTTAAGTCATTTAGCAGACGCTCTTATCCAGAGCGACTTACAAATTGGTGAATTCACCTTCTGACATCCAGTGGAACAGCCACTTTACAATAGTGCATCTAAATCATTTAAGGGGGGGTGAGAAGGATTACTTTATCCTATCCTAGGTATTCCTTGAAGAGGTGGGGTTTCAGGTGTCTCCGGAAGGTGGTGATTGACTCCGCTGTCCTGGCGTCGTGAGGGAGTTTGTTCCACCATTGGGGGGCCAGAGCAGCGAACAGTTTTGACTGGGCTGAGCGGGAACTGTACTTCCTCAGTGGTAGGGAGGCGAGCAGGCCAGAGGTGGATGAACGCAGTGCCCTTGTTTGGGTGTAGGGCCTGATCAGAGCCTGGAGGTACTGCGGTGCCGTTCCCCTCACAGCTCCGTAGGCAAGCACCATGGTCTTGTAGCGGATGCGAGCTTCAACTGGAAGCCAGTGGAGAGAGCGGAAGAGCGGGGTGACGTGAGAGAACTTGGGAAGGTTGAACACCAGACGGGCTGCGGCGTTCTGGATGAGTTGTAGGGGTTTAATGGCACAGGCAGGGAGCCCAGCCAACAGCGAGTTGCAGTAATCCAGACGGGAGATGACAAGTGCCTGGATTAGGACCTGCGCCGCTTCCTGTGTGAGGCAGGGTCGTACTCTGTGGATGTTGTAGAGCATGAACCTACAGGAACGGGCCACCGCCATGATGTTGGTTAAGAACGACAGGGTGTTGTCCAGGATCACGCCAAGGTTCTTAGCGCTCTGGGAGGAGGACACAATGGAGTTGTCAACCGTGATGGCGAGATCATGGAATGGGCAGTCCTTCCCCGGGAGGAAGAGCAGCTCCGTCTTGCCGAGGTTCAGCTTGAGGTGGTGATCCGTCATCCACACTGATATGTCTGCCAGACATGCAGAGATGCGATTCGCCACCTGGTCATCAGAAGGGGGAAAGGAGAAGATTAATTGTGTGTCGTCTGCATAGCAATGATAGGAGAGACCATGTGAGGTTATGACAGAGCCAAGTGACTTGGTGTATAGCGAGAATAGGAGAGGGCCTAGAACAGAGCCCTGGGGGACACCAGGGGTGAGAGCGCGTGGCGAGGAGACAGATTCTTGCCACGCCACCTGGTAGGAGCGACCTGTCAGGTAGGACGCAATCCAAGCGTGGGCCGCGCCGGAGATGCCCAACTCGGAGAGGGTGGAGAGGAGGATCTGATGGTTCACAGTATCGAAGGCAGCCGATAGGTCTAGAAGGATGAGAGCAGAGGAGAGAGAGTTAGCTTTAGCAGTGCGGAGCGCCTCCGTGATACAGAGAAGAGCAGTCTCAGTTGAATGACTAGTCTTGAAACCTGACTGATTTGGATCAAGAAGGTCATTCTGAGAGAGATAGCGGGAGAGCTGGCCAAGGACGGCACGTTCAAGAGTTTTGGAGAGAAAAGAAAGAAGGGATACTGGTCTGTAGTTGTTGACATCGGAGGGATCGAGTGTAGGTTTTTTCAGAAGGGGTGCAACTCTCACTCTCTTGAAGACGGAAGGGACGTAGCCAGCGGTCAGGGATGAGTTGATGAACGAGGTGAGGTAAGGGAGAAGGTCTCCGGAAATGGTCTGGAGAAGAGAGGAGGGGATAGGGTCAAGCGGGCAGGTTGTTGGGCGGCCGGCCGTCACAAGAAGCGAGATTTCATCTGGAGAGAGAGGGGAGAAAGAGGTCAGAGCACAGGGTAGGGCAGTGTGAGCAGAACCAGCGGTGTCGTTTGACTTAGCAAACGAGGATCGGATGTCGTCGACCTTCTTTTCAAAATGGTTGACGAAGTCATCTGCAGAGAGGGAGGAGGGGGGAGGGGGAGGAGGATTCAGGAGGGAGGAGAAGGTGGCAAAGAGCTTCCTAGGGTTAGAGGCAGATGCTTGGAATTTAGAGTGGTAGAAAGTGGCTTTAGCAGCAGAGACAGAGGAGGAAAATGTAGAGAGGAGGGAGTGAAAGGATGCCAGGTCCGCAGGGAGGCGAGTTTTCCTCCATTTCCGCTCGGCTGCCCGGAGCTCTGTTCTGTGAGCTCGCAATGAGTCGTCGAGCCACGGAGCGGGAGGGGAGGACCGAGCCGGCCTGGAGGATAGGGGACATAGAGAGTCAAAGGATGCAGAAAGGGAAGAGAGGAGGGTTGAGGAGGCAGAATCAGGAGATAGGTTGGAGAAGGTATGAGCAGAGGGAAGAGATGATAGGATGGAAGAGGAGAGAGTAGCGGGGAGAGAGAGCGAAGGTTGGGACGGCGCGATACCATCCGAGTAGGGGCAGTGTGGGAAGTGTTGGATGAGAGCGAGAGGGAAAAGGATACAAGGTAGTGGTCGGAGACTTGGAGGGGAGTTGCAATGAGGTTAGTGGAAGAACAGCATCTAGTAAAGATGAGGTCGAGCGTATTGCCTGCCTTGTGAGTAGGGGGGGAAGGTGAGAGGGTGAGGTCAAAAGAGGAGGGGAGTGGAAAGAAGGAGGCAGAGAGGAATGAGTCAAAGGTAGACGTGGGGAGGTTAAAGTCGCCCAGGACTGTGATAGGTGAGCCGTCCTCAGGAAAGGAGCTTATCAAGGCATCAAGCTCATTGATGAACTCTCCGAGGGAACCTGGAGGGCGATAAATGATAAGGATGTTAAGCTTGAAAGGGCTAGTAACGGTGACAGCATGGAATTCAAAGGAGGCGATAGACAGATGGGTAAGGGGAGAGAGAGAGAATGACCACTTGGGAGAGATGAGGATCCCGGTGCCACCACCCCGCTGACCAGAAGCTCTCGGGGTGTGCGAGAACACGTGGGCGGACGAAGAGAGAGCAGTAGGAGTAGCAGTGTTATCTGTGGTGATCCATGTTTCCGTCAGTGCCAAGAAGTCGAGGGACTGGAGGGAGGCATAGGCTGAGATGAACTCTGCCTTGTTGGCCGCAGATCGGCAGTTCCAGAGGCTACCGGAGACCTGGAACTCCACGTGGGTCGTGCGCGCTGGGACCACCAGGTTAGGGTGGCCGCGGCCACGCGGTGTGGAGCGTTTGTATGGTCTGTGCAGAGAGGAGAGAACAGGGATAGATAGACACATAGTTGGCAGGCTACAGAAGAGGCTACGCTAATGCAAAGGAGATTGGAATGACAAGTGGACTACACGTCTCGAATGTTCAGAAAGTTAAGCTTACGTAGCAAGAATCTTATTGACTAAAATGATTGAAATGATACAGTACTGCTGGAGTAGGCTAGCTGGCAGTGGCTGCGTTGTTGACTTTGTAGGCTAGCTGGTAGTGGCTGCGATGTTGACACTACACTAATCAAGTCGTTCCGTCGAGTGTAATAGTTTCTACAGTGCTGCTATTCGGGGGCTAGCTGGCTAGCTAGCAGTGTTGATTGCGTTACGTTACGTTAAAAGAACGACAATAGCTGGCTAGCTAACCTAGAAAATCGCTCTAGACTACACAATTGTCTTAGATACAAAGATGGCTATGTAGCTAGCTACCTACGATCAAACAAATCAAACCGTTGTACTGTAATAGTTTCTACAGTGCTGCTATTCGGGGGCTAGCTGGCTAGCTAGCAGTGTTGATTGCGTTACGTTACGTTAAAAGAACGACAATAGCTGGCTAGCTAACCTAGAAAATCGCTCTAGACTACACAATTGTCTTAGATACAAAGACGGCTATGTAGCTAGCTAGTTACGATCAAACAAATCAAACCGTTGTACTGTAATGAAGTGAAATGAAAATGTGATACTACCTGTGGAGCGAAGCGAAATGTTGACCGGGTAGTTGAAGTTCTATTCGGTAGAGGTTGGCTAGCTGTTGGCTAGCTAGCTAGCAGCATCTCCTACGTTAAGGACGACAAATAGCTGGCTAGCTAACCTCGGTAAATTAAGATAATCACTCTAAGTCTACACACTCTAAACTACACAATTATCTTGGATACGAAGACAGCGAAGACAACTATGTAGCTAGCTAACACTACACTAATCGAGTCGTTCAGTTGAGTGTAATAGTTGATGGGGGTGGGGGACACAACAAAACAACTCATCATACACCAGGTTACGTGAATGTGTGACCATTTTGTTCAAGTTAAATACAAAATTGACTGTGCTCCCTGACTTGGTTATTTTTGTGTCATTGCAGGGACTAAGTGTCCTCTATCTCAGTCGAACCAAAACATACTGAATTCTTGAATCAACACATATGGACAGTTTTTATAATAAACTCCAATGGCTCCATATAGTTAGGTACATGAATCACATTGTTAGTGGTGGGCCTTACTGTGGTTAACATTTTATATATGTCATGTTCAGCAAAGACTTAAAAACCTTTATGCTCTTCTGTACAATTTGTTTTTAGGGCAGTGAAAGGATCTCTGAAGCGGCTGATCACAAAACATGGCCCCGGATCAGGGCCCTGGATCAGGAGTCATCGCTGTTCCTTCCCGTGTCGGAACCAGGACCGAATTATGAAATAAAGAGACTCCCCCACCACACAGAGCACAACCAGTGGACAGGTAGACTGAACATACTCAGTCCTGGTGGTCATCAGAGAGACAGAGGCTCCAGTCAGGTATCCAGTCTGCAGCCCAGACCCTTCTCTTCACAGTCTCAGTGCAGGGATGAAGCAGGGCCTGGGGCTGAAAGAGATAGGAACAGGAGGGTATATGATACAAACACCACAGTATCCATGATGCGCAGAGCTTTTAATCAGGGCAAGGTGACCGGAAACTTCACCGAATACAAACAGTGTAGCTATTCCCTCCGCAAGGCAATCAAACAAGCTAAGCATCAGTATAGAAACAAAGTGGAGTCGCAATTCAATGGCTGAGACACGAGAGGTATGTGGCAGGGTCTACAGTCAATCACGGACTACAAAAGAAAAACCAGCCCCGTCGCAGACCACGATGTCTTGCTCCCAGACAAACTAAACAACTTCTTAGCTTGCTTTGAAGACAATACAGTGCAACTGACACGGCCCGCTACCAAAACCTGCGGGCTCTCCTTGACTGCAGCCAATGTGAGTAAAACATTTAAAATAACATCTCCACCCAGCTGATCCTCAACACTGGGTCCCCACAAGCGTGCTTTCTCAGCCCTCTCCTGTAATCCCTGTTCACCCATGACTGCGTGGCCATGCACGCCTCCAACTCAATCATCAAGTTTGCAGACGACACTACAGTGGTAGGCGTTATTACCAACAACGACGAGACGGCCTACAGGGAGGAGGTCAGGGCCATCGGAGTGTGGTGTCAGAAAAATAACCACACACTCAATGTCAACAAAACAAAGGAAATAATTGTGGACTTCAGGAAACAGCAGAGGGAGCAGCCCCCTATCTACATTGACGGAACAGTAGTGGAGAGGGTGGAAAGTTTTAAGTTCCTCGACGTACACATCACAGACAAATTGAAATGGTCCACCCACACAGACAGCGTGGTGAAGAAGGCGCAGCAGCGCCTCTTCAACCTCATTTACATTACATTACATTTACATTTAAGTCATTTAGCAGACGCTCTTATCCAGAGCGACTTACAAATTGGTGAATTCACCTTCTGACATCCAGTGGAACAGCCACTTTACAATAGTGCATCTAAATCATTTAAGGGGGGTGAGAAGGATTACTTTATCCTATCCTAGGTATTCCTTGAAGAGGTGGGGTTTCAGGTGTCTCCGGAAGGTGGTGATTGACTCCGCTGTCCTGGCGTCGTGAGGGAGTTTGTTCCACCATTGGGGGGCCAGAGCAGCGAACAGTTTTGACTGGGCTGAGCGGGAACTGTACTTCCTCAGTGGTAGGGAGGCGAGCAGGCCAGAGGTGGATGAACGCAGTGCCCTTGTTTGGGTGTAGGGCCTGATCAGAGCCTGGAGGTACTGCGGTGCCGTTCCCCTCACAGCTCCGTAGGCAAGCACCATGGTCTTGTAGCGGATGCGAGCTTCAACTGGAAGCCAGTGGAGAGAGCGGAGGAGCGGGGTGACGTGAGAGAACTTGGGAAGGTTGAACACCAGACGGGCTGCGGCGGTCTGGATGAGTTGTAGGGGTTGGGTGTAGGGCCTGATCAGAGCCTGGAGGTACTGATCCAGGCTCTGATCAGGCCCTACACCCAACCCCTACAACTCATCCAGAACGCCGCAGCCCGTCTGGTGTTCAACCTACACCCAACCCCTACAGGAGGCTGAAGAAATTTGTCTTGTCACCAAAAACACTCACAAACTTTTACAGATGCACAATCGAGAGCATCTTGTCGGGCTGTATCGCTGCCTGGTTCCTGCAGCTGCTCCGCCCATAACCGGAAGGCTCCAAAGGGTAGTGAGGTCTGCAAAACGCATCACCGGGTGCAAACTACCTGCCCTCCAGGACACCAACACCATCTGATGTCACAGGAAGGCCAAAAAGCTCATCAAGGACAACAACCACCCGAGCCACTGCCTGTTCACCCCACTACCATCCAGAAGGCGAGGTCAGTACAGGTGCATCAAAGCGGGGACCGAGAGACTGAAAAACAGCTCCTATCTCAAGGCCATCAGACTGTTAAACAGCCATCACTAACATTGAGTGGCTGCTGCCAACATACTGACTCAACTCCAGCTCACTTTAATAATGGAAAAATGTATCACTAGCCACTTTAAACAATGCCACTTTATATAATGTTTACATACCCTATATTACTCATCTCATATGTATATACTGTACGCTATACCATCTACTGCATCTTGCCATCTTGATGTAATTAAATGTATCACTAGCCACTTTAAACAATGCCACTTTATATAATGTTTTCCACCCTCTCTTTATATAATGTTTTCATGCCCTACATAACTCATCTCATATGTATATACTGTACTCTATACCATCTACTGCATCTTGCCTATGCTGTTCAGCCATCACTCATTCATATATTTTTATGATGTACATATTCGTATTCATTCCTTTACACTTGTGTGTATAAGGTAGTTGTTGGGAAATTGTTAGATTACTTGTTAGATATTACTGTATGGTCGGAACTAGAAGCACAAGCATTTCGCTACATTCACATTAACATCTGCTAACCAGGTGTATGGGACAAATAAAATTTGATTTGAGCATGTCATCCTGGGAACATTGGGAGCCTTCAGAGAGAATATATAGATTGATTTTAATGTTTTTGTGAATGGATGCTTATTCTTTAACACTATTTGATGCGGTCTATCTGCCATATCTATGTGTTTGACCAAAACGGCGCTCACTTTTAGCCATGAGTGTGCATGTATTATGGTCGCTGTCCTTTCAGCACCACGAGCCTGTCACCTTTGATGTGTCACTATTGTTGTTGGTGATGGTGTGATAGTGGTGTTGGGCTACCGTCGGTTGTGTAAACAGTGGTTTTTGTTTTGCTGGTCGCATTATTTTCTGCTGTGTGTTACATTTCTGTCTGCTGGTTCTGTCTCTGTGTAAGCGCAGACCGAAACTTGGCCAGGGCAGTCTGATTCATTCATAATGTCACCAAAATGCATTGCTCTTCCTTCGCTATAACTTGAATGGTCCGACTACAGGAGATACAATGTTGGCTATTGGAAGATTTTTGGTCCCTCTAAAGGCTTAGGTCCTACAGTAACAATTTGCTAGAAATAGACCCTCCTGTTCCTATGATACGAACAAACAATCACCACAGTATCCATGATGAACGGAGCAGGTCACCCTGGGCTTCAGACTTCACACAGAGTGGTGGGAGACCCCCTGGTGGGAGTCTTTCAGCAAGTCTGTCTTCTCCTTCAGGGTCTCGTCTAATGCCTGGTGACTGGGTTCATAAAAAGCCTGGGCCTGGATCTAGCCTTCCTCAGTTACCTCAGGGTTACCCCACCAATACAGGTGGGTCAGGATGGGTGTTCACCACGAGAGGTACCTAGCCTATAACACAGAACACAATCCCAACAACACCTAAACAATGGCAAGAGGGAGCTAAATGAGTTTTTGATTTGTTAAAGTTTGAAATATCCAATAAATGTCGTTCCACTTCATGATTGTGTCCCACTTGTTGTTGATTCTTCACAAAAAAAATACAGTTTTATATCTTTATGTTTGAAGCCTGAAATGTGGCAAAAGGTCGCAAAGTTCAAGGGGGCCGAATACTTTTGCAAGGCACTGTATATGTTGTGGTGGCAGCTGCTAAGTACTTGGGTTTACCAGGTTTTACTGGAGAAGAGTTACAAGGTCTGTTGAACAAGAGTCCCATCCTCCCAAACCATTAAAGTAGTGGAATTGTGAGGTGATTTTTACTTGTTTAATTAAATAATGATATATAGGTGTAGGGTTAGTTGGTGTTTTTTTCCCCCGATTTTATTTTTGTATCTCAAAATGTAACGTGATCGATCACACGGTAGGTGGCGGCATGCAAAAACACCATGATACCAAAGAAGTAGAAAACGGAAGTGAACAGTAATTTAGCATTTTTTTCCAATTTCCACGTTAGCGTTTTTGTTGTTATTTAGACGTTTATTAACATCATGGTACTCAAAATATTACTATTTTAACTGCACAGCATCACATAATTATCGCAGGTGGTCTTTAATTCGCGCTGGAAACAGGACGTGGTTGATAGAGCTAGCTAGCTGCTAACAATGGCTAACTGTATGGTTTTTCACACTCAAATAGCCTCCATCATGGAGGTGCTAGCGAATGCAGCCGTGGCAGAGATCTGTAAACTTGTAGACGACGACTATAAAGTGTTTCGTTTGGAAATGTCTCAAAGCCAGAAAGAAAACAAGGGGTTGCGGAGGAAACTACAACTAATGGACTGGAAGGTGGCACGGGAGCGCGCAGAGAGGACAATACGAGAGCGCGTCCCCGCCAGTCGTCCCAGTAGTGTCAAGATCCTCGACCGATACAGAGGAATGGCAAGAGGTACATTTTCCAGAAGGCTGAGTCTGCACGACCTGTCGCCGTTCATTTAATAGCTCCGTTACCTTCTGCAGATGTGTTAACAAAAATTGGGTCTTGGTCCGTTTTTGGATAGCAAGCACTTGTGCAAAGACACTATCATATTCTAACCAGATTATTGATTTACTGAATTTCCTATTATTTACTAAATGAAAATAATGAGATGCATGGAACACAATACATTGATCACTAAGTGTTACCTTACATCCTTGCCAATTGTAGAGTGCCAATATTGTAAAATCTACATTGAGCATTGACAGTACCTAATTTAACTACCACTTTTCCCCTAATCACTCTCTTAGTTGAAGGACATCTCACTGTAGGCCACAAGAGCTTTGTGAAGCCAGCGGGACACAATGCGTGGAGAGATGACCAACCCATAGCTATAGATGAGGGGACTGGAACCTCAACCCAACATGTTATTGTGATAGAGGTCAGTGTCCTAGTGTAACATTCAAAATGAAAGTACATCAAATGTGGCTAATTTATTTCAGAAAGGCTCCCCTTAGCCATTCATTTGATTACATGGTCATGCCATATGGGAGCTCGTGTGACTTTCTGACAGCATTGTTATTATCTTCCCTGATTGTTATCCAATTAAACTCATGTACCAATAATAACTTAATCTCTTCTTTTGTCAGTCTGCAGAGGCTGCAGGTCCTGAAGGATCGTCTCTGGTCAAGCAGGAGAGGACTGAAGGAGACGACCCACAACACAGCAGAGACATCCAGACTGGAGCAGCGGCTGGAGTGGCACCCCCTGTAGCTATGGACTACCTCGCCACCACCCCCCAGCCCAGGACCCGACGTAGCATTACGGAGGTCAGTGGAACACCGAAGGCTGTCCTCAAGTCAGAGACAGACACCGAGACTTTAACTGTATCACGAAGGCTCTTACACACAGGATCAGACCCAGAGAGACTGGGCTGTCCTCCTGCTCCCGGCTCAGAGTATTTTCTTTATGGTAGCCCAAGGACGGTTCATACCCATCAGGACTCAGTTGACACGTTAGAGACTGTCAATTATCCGTCTTGTTCTTACACTACAGAGATGGACCCTGGCAAAATGACCTTGGGTTTAGAGACACAGACTGATCTGTCTAGAGGGGACTGGAACCAGTACAGTAGTAGGCTATACTCTGAAGGGTGCCTAGATAAGAAAGAGGAGGTTATTGCCGTAGATGAGGTGACTGTGAAAGTGGAGGGCGATGTTCCTCTGATATGGAATGAGACTCACTTAGGAGAAGGACATTCACAAGACAGAGATTTCTTAGATTACAGGGAAAGCTTAGAGACAAATCCAGATGTCACGACCCACTCCCCTTTACACGCACTCAGGGATCACGAACCAGTGTCCACGTCTATGGGGCCTTCCGATCAGGTATTGAACTCAAAGGTTCAAAAGGCCAAGGCTCAGGGAGGGGGACCAACATCAGGTGGTAGTAAAGTGAAACGCTTCCTCTGCATGTTCTGTAACAAAGGCTTCAGCTGCCTCCAGAAGGTGGAGATCCACCAGAGGGTCCACACAGGGGAGAAACCATTCAGCTGTACCCAGTGTCACATGCGATTCGCTGAGGCTGGCAACTTGAAGCGGCATCAGAGGGTCCACACAGGGGAGAAACCCTACAGCTGCCCCCAGTGTCACATGCGTTTCGCTCAGTCTGGAAACCTGAAGATGCACCTGAAGGTCCACACGGGAGAGAGGCCATTCGCCTGTACACACTGCAGGAAGAGGTTCTCAGAAAGGAGCTACCTCAGGATACACCAGCAGAAAAATCATTCCACTATAACATAGAAAGTAAACATTCCACTCAATCGCTTTTGACGTTTAGACAAACCCTGCATTAAAAACAAAGATTCATTTTCGTTGGTCGTTAGTAGAAGAGATCCACAAATGCATTTGGAATAATGAGTAACAGATTTCAGTGTTGAATATTCCTGGATAAAATTTTGCATCCAGACATTCTGTGATTTATAAGGTGTAAAAAGTCTGTTACATATTTTGTTTGTACTGTGTAGGCTACATGATGTTCACAAATGCTTATTTCATTACTTTCATTCCACTACTGAATTTTTGCCAAGACACTTTTAATGAGAAAATGTATGCAGTTTATGCAGATTTTTAGTTTGAGTAGTTTTCATATGGTGTATTTAAAACTTGTTCATGTTTAATAAACACAAAATTGAACTTTTAATTTTAAGACTTTCATTGACTCTTTTAATATACATCACATCTGATCTCATGCTTTATAAACACACTAACAAACACCTACTGTACACGTCAAAATAGTTAGTCAGGTTTGTCTGATGTGTCAGCTACAATAAGTCAATTTTGTAACTACAGCATAGGACTCTAATGTAGTGGGGATGGGTAAACACTATGTTGAAAGTGTGTTTATTATCTGTGTGTACGTACCTGAGGGGGTGTATGTCTGTATCACCTGTCTCTTCCAGGAAGAGGAGGGTCCAGAGGTGCTGCTGGTGAAGGAGGAGGGTCTGGGGAACACTGAGGGGACCATGGTCATGGAGGACAATCAGACTACACCATGGTAATGGAGGACAACCTGACTACACCCCCTGAATGGTATTCAGACAGTAGTTCAGTGGGCTCACCTCAGTGAGACTGTGTGTGGTCCTGTGCTGCTCAGCTGGTTCCTCTGTGAGTAGTCTGGTTGTCCTCCATGTCCATGGTCCCCTCAGTGTAAGTTGCTGTAGGCTATATGTATTTCTCCCTTAACTTTCTCCCCCATCTTTAGTCCACTCAGTAGATCAATGCTCTCTTGTCCGTCTTCTATTGTCTCCTCTCTGACCAGCAACAGATTAGACTTCCCATCCTCCATGTCTACTGACTGTAAGATATACAGAGTGAGAGGATGTTGGATCACGAATTCTGATATGAGCACCCTGCTATGGAGCATCTTCTGATTGGGCAATGAGGGATCGCTATGAGTACTATACACCATTTAATTGTTTGATAATTCAAAGGCATTGTCCCACACTTAAGACAAAATTAATCCAAGACCTGGGCTCATATCCACAAAGAGTCTCAAGTCCCCACCTGTCTACATGGTCTTATTTATTGTTATCTGAAAGGGAAAACTGATCCTAGATCAGCACTCCTACTTTGGAGAGACGGGCCCTGACGAGAGCATTGATCTACTGAGTGTACTAAAGATGGGGTAGCAAGTTAAGGGAGAAATACATATAGCCTACAGCAACTTATGTTTGCTTACAAAAACACAATGTATGGACTTGAGCAGTTAATTTACAAAAAAAACATGTAGTTTTCTCTGCATTTAAAGTCTAAAGTCTTCCTGCAGGTGGATGGCTGGAGGCTAACAGAGGAGACTGGGTGGCCATCTTGGTTTCCCAAACCCAGACCGGTGCAGCCAAGGGCCCATGGGACAACATCAATGAGCAGGCCTGGACCAGAGATAGGTCAGTGGATGGGACAGCGTCTTCAACTCTGGCCTGGGGAAGAACACTGCTAACCACAACCAGAAACAGACAGTGGAACACAAAACAACAACCAAATTTAGTCTCCATGACAAGAGAATGGATGAGACCAGTGCGAGGTGTAGATTTGGTCTGCGGGGACGGGGAGGCCAGGTTCGTATGCAGCAGGAACGAACAGAGAAAGACTCGGCTAGCGATGCTCCGTTCTGCTCCTATAGTTGTGATTCAGAGACTGATGACGTCTCATGTTAACCCCCCAACATGTGCTGCCTTCAGCCTGCGTTCTTTAGGATCTATCAACTGGAACATGAACCCTGCGACAACAGACACCCCCTGGCCTTCATCCTCCTCACAGTCTCCTGTTAAACCAGACCTCAGACAATGCCAGTACCTTAACAGTAAATGGCTACACAAGCCCATTGACAAATGACAGTAGTAGTAACGCCATCAGTATATCTGTTGGCAAAGAGTAGCGCATCCCATGTTCATTCTGTGGGAAAGCCTTCAGTTTCCCCAAACAGGTGGAGATCCACCAGAGGATGCACACGGAGGAGAAACCATTCGGCTGCCACCTGTGCTGGGCCAGTTTCTCCCACTAGTCCAAGCTGAAGAGGCACCAAAGGGTCCACACAGGGGAGAAACCCTACAACTGCCCCCAGTGTGAGAAGAGGTTCTCTCACAAGCACCAACTGAAGATGCACACGGGAGAGAGGCCGTTCGCCTGTATTCACTGTGGGAAGAGGTTCTCAGAAAGGAGCTATCTCAGGATACATCAGCAGAAAATGCACATGGCCCATGTATAGAGTATAGTGATATGTAACATAGTGCTAGTTAGTTTTTGTAATTAATTATATTCATTTTGAATGTTTAGGGAACTGAGAAAAGAATGAGTGATGAGGCAGAGTAGATGATATGGTGATGGTTGGTGTGATGGTATCTGTAAAAATGCTTCACTGATGAAGAGTGAACTAATTCTCTTTAGGTTGATGCTGGTGTTTTATAGTAAGATAGTGCCTTAATTCATGTTTACTTGACATAAAATAGTGAAGCCTTTTTAATGTTATGAACCTTTTCCAAAGTATTCTAAAATGTTTTTTTTTATCAAAGCAAGGGTGGCAGATTTACAGAAAAGGTAGTGTTACCATAGTGAGAAAAGTTATCCTACTTGTCATGTATCGTTTTGTGCAGTAAACATTTTGTACTTCACTATGTGATGGTATGACCATTTTAATTAAATTAAATACAAAATTGACTTTGTGCTGACTGACTTGGTTATTTTTGTATCATTGCAGGGACTGAGTTTCCTTTATCTCAGTCTAACCAAAACATTATACTTATTTATTGAATCAACACATGGATATTTTTAAATAATAAACTCCAATGGCTCCACATTGTTAGGTACCTGAATCACAGTGTTAGAGATGGGCTTGACTGGTTAACATTTTATAAAGTAATGTTTCTGTGTGTACAGCAAGGAGTCGCCTCTATAAACCTGTATGCTTTTCTGTACAATATTTGTTTGAAGTCCGCAGTTCATGAAGACCTGCTGGTATCCAGTGTTACTGGTGGGAGAGACAGGACCTCTGAGTTGGCTGGTCACAAACCCTGGCCCCGGATCAGAACCATGGATCAGTAGCAATTGCTTTTCCTTCCCGAGTCATAACCAGGACCCAACCGCGTGGGACAGAGACTCCACCACAACCTGTGGACTGAACAACCTCAACCCTGGTGGTCAGACAGAGCCTCCAGTCAGGGATCCAGTCACCAGCCCAGACCCTAATCTTCACAGTCTCAGTGCAGGGATGAACCGGTCCTGGGGCAGATAGAGAGCAGGTCACCCTGGTCTTCAGCCTTCACAGAGTGAGGTGGGAGACCCCCCTGGTGGGAGTCTAACAGGAAGTCTGTCTTCTCCCTCTCGATATCATCTAATGCCTGGTGAATGGATTCATAGAAAGCTATGTTCTGGGTCTAGCCTTCCTCAGTTACCTCTGGGTTACGCCACCAATACAGATGGGCCAGGATGGGCATTCACCACGAGATGTACCTAGCCTATAAAACAGCACGCAATCCCAACAACACCCAAACAATGGCTTGAGGAGGGAGCTCAAAAACAAATCACCCGAGGGTGGTGGCACGTGCTACTACCTCCACTGTCATTGGGTCACAACATGGGAGGGCGAGCATTAAGACGAATGGCGTCAAGTCGTATGCTTGCCCTATGTGTGGGAACCGATTCGCTTGTGCAAACTATTTGACTGAGCTTTTTCTTCCTGAGTAGCCTTATCAGACATGGGAGTGTCCACAACGGGGAAATAGACAAGTTGTCTGTTTCTCTCTTTATTAAAAGGTTTTTATTCACTTTTCCGCCAATCAGGTTCGGTGGCACTTCCGAAAGCGTTCTGACAGGTTGGTGCAGGCACCCATCTAGGCTTCAAGAAAGGCTGCTGGGGCTTCCACAGGGGGCTAGGAGTTTCTTGGAGCCGCTCGCCAAGCTTATGGCCACGAGCTGCTGCTCCCGGGCATGAAGAAGGCGGAGGTCGGCTGTTTGGGAGCCGACGCACCACAGGAAAGAGGCAGCTGCTTCTTTTCCTACCCTAACTTCACGAGACGCCCCGTTGTCTTTCTCATGGTTTCTCCGAAGAGGCCCTTTTCAGAGATGGGTGCATTGAGCAAAGGGGTCTTTTCTGTTTCCTGGATGGAAGTCATGGAGAGCCAGAGGTGGGTCTGCATCATGACCAATGCAGCCATCACTTGGCCAGCGCAGACTGCCAACACTTGAGTGATGTGGAGAGCAGAGATGTTGAAACGTGCCACCTCTGCAATGCCAGCCTCTATTGTGGATCATCATTCTCCCAAGTCATCCTATAATAATGTGACCACATATGCTCCAAGCAGGCCCAGTTATTCAAGCTTAATGGGCACTCTGCCTACTTTCTGAGCTGCTAATCGTTGCTCACCGAGAACCCATAACACTTCAATAGCCCAAGGGTGAGGGATTCGACTGGGAGTCACCCAGTGAATAGTCCTGAAGAGAGAAATCCAGAGAGGGGTTTTACTAAGGTTGGATTTCTTGCGTTTATAGCCATGGTGATCAACTGCACTGATGGAGCAGATATAATAGAAGATAGACGTGATAGTTGCAGCAGCAGAGAAATATTAGGGTGAGAGATTTTAGTGCAAAAGATCTACAGGGAGTTTTGAGAGGAGGAGTTCCATCTTCCCAGGACTGATGTAGGATCTCTTGGGGCCAAAGTAGTGGGATGGGTGGTGGTTTTCGGGGATAGTGTATAGGTACAGGGTTGGTCCATTACTATTGAACTTTTTTGTGACAAAAATGCGCAATCCGCATTCCCGACCTGTGAAAGGCAGCAATGGGCAACACATCGTCTTGTCTGCCGGAAATTCACACAAAGAAGTAGTAAACGGAAGTGAATAGTGCCCAGGAACAGTTTCGACGTTTATTAACACCCTGGAACTGAAAATATCACACACTTACTCCAGGGTAGTGTTTAATTCGCGTTGAAGACAGGACTTGGTTGATAGATGTTATCTAGGTAATGCTAACTATCTAGCCGCTAAGAATGGCTAACTGTAACGTAATGGTTTTTCACACTCAAATAGCCTCCGTTATGGAGGTGCTAGCGAATGCAGCCGTGGCAGAGATCTGTAAACTCGTAGACGACGACTATGCAGTGTTTCGTTTGGAAATAACTCAAAGCCAGAAAGAAAACAGGGTATTGCGGAGGAAACTACAGCTACTGGAACTGAAGGTGGCACGGGAGCGCGCAGAGAGGACAATACGAGAGCGCGTCCTCGCCAGTCGTCCCAGTAATGTCAAGATCCTCGACCGATACAGAGGAATGGCAAGAGGTACATTTTGCAGAAGGCCCGTTCCCTTCTGCGCATGTGTTAAGCAGAGTTGGGACTTGGTCAGTTTTTGGATTGTATTTTTATTTTTTTGAGGGTGGATCAGCCTAATATTGCGGATAGAATGTTGCTTCCAATGTAATTGTCTGCATCATTTCCAATCCCCCACATTTTTTGGGTAAATATATATATCCATACACACATGCATATATATACACATATATACATACACATACCTATATGGACATAGATACTTTTTAAAAGAATATACCTTTATTATTATTCCCCACAAACCATTCCATCGATCCCCCAATTGGAGTAAACTAATAAACACTTCTGCTTCTACCTTCAAATTACCTTCAATAATTCCGCTGATTACTTCACAATCTTGCACAAGGACACAATATCATATTCTTGACTTAGTGCATTTCCGATCACTTACTCATTAAAAACAATATGATGAATGGAACATAATCAGTCAATCTATGAATAGTTTTGTGACTTGTTACCTTACATGTGACATGTTAACTTATATACTTGCCAATTGTAGACCGTGTCAAATACTTTACAATATAGTGTTGAGCATTGACAACACAGTACCTAACCTAAGCACCTATTTTCCCCAACCACTCTCTCAGGTGAAGGACATCTCACTGGAGGCCACAGGAGCTTTGTGAAGCCAGCGAGAGACAATACATGGAGAGATGACCAACCAGTCACTGTTGATGAGGGGAGTGGAACCTCAACCCAGCACGTTATGGTGATAGAGGTTAGTGTCATAGTGTAACATATAAATTACAGTACATCTAATGTGGCCCGTTTTATTTCAGGAAGTCACCCCTCAGCTATTTATTTGCTTACTTGTACATCTTCATGTACAGTGTGGCAAAAAAGTATTTAGTCAGCCACCAATTGTGCAAGTTCTCCCACTTAAAAAGATGAGAGAGGCCTGTAATTTTCATCATAGGTACACTTCAACTATGACAGACGAAATGAGAGAAAAAAATCCAGAAAAACACATTGAAGGATTTTTCATGAATTTATTTGCAAATTATGGTTGAAAATAAGTATTTGGTCAATAACAAAAGTTTATCTCAATACTTTGTTATATACCCTTTGTTGGCAATGACAGAGGTAAAACGTTTTCTGTAAGTCTTCACAAGGTTTTCACACACTGTTGCTGGTATTTTGGCCCATTCCTCCATGCAGATCTCCTCTAGAGCAGTGATGTGTTGGGGCTGTTGCTGGGCAACACGGACTTTCAACTCCCTCCAAAGATTTTCTATGGGGTTGAGATCTGGAGACTGGCAAGGCCACTCCAGGACCTTGAAATGCTTCTTACGAAGCCACTCCTTTGTTGCCCGGGTGGTGTGTTTGGGATCATTGTCATGCTGAAAGACCCAGCCACGTTTCATCTACAATGCCCTTGCTGATGGTAGGCTTTGTTACTCTGGTCCCAGCTCTCTGCAGGTCATTCACTAGGTCCCCCTGTGTGGTTCTGGGATTTTTGCTCACCGTTCTTGTGATCATTTTGACCCCCGGGGTGAGATCTTGCGTGGAGCCCCAGATCGAGGGAGATTATCAGTGGTCTTGTATATCTTCCATGTCCTAATAATTTCTCCCACAGTTGATTTCTTCAAACCAAGCTGCTTACCTATTGCAGATTCAGTCTTCCCAGCCTGGTGCAGGTCTACAATTTTGTTTCTGGTGTCCTGTGACAGCTCTTTGGTCTTGGCCATAGTGGAGTTTGGAGTGTGACTGTTTGAGGTTGTGGACAGGTGTCTTTTATACTGATAACAAGTTCAAACGGGTGCCATTAATACAGGTAACGAGTGAAGGACAGGGGAGTCTCTTAAAGAAGAAGTTACAAGTCTGTGAGAGCCAGAAATCTTGCTTGTTGTAGGTGACCAAATACTTATTTTCCACCATAATTTGCAAAGAAATTCATAAAAAATCCTACAATGTGATTTTTCTGGATTTATTTTCTCATTTTGTCTGTCATAGTTGAAGTGTACCTATGATGAAAATTACAGACCTCTCATCTTTTTAAGTGGGAGAACTTGCACAATTCGTGGCTGACTAAATACTTATTTGCCCCACAGTATCTGCCATAGTGGAACTTGTTAGACTTCCCAACAACATTGTTGTCCAATTCAACTCTTGTGCCGGTAATAACCTCATCTCTTCTTGTGTCAGTCTACAGATGCAGAGGCTGCAGGTCTTGGGGTGAAGCAGGAGAGGTCTGAAGGAGAGGACCAACGGCACAGCAGAGACATCCAGACTGGAGCAGTTGGAGCGCACCCTGTAGCGACAGAAGACCCCACCACCACCCCAGCACTGCCCAGGACCAGACACAGCATCACGGAGGTCAGTGGAACGCCGAACGCCATCCTCAAGACAGAGACTATAACGGGCTATCCTCCTGCTCCCCGCTCAGAGTATTTACTTTATAGTAACCCGAGCCCGAGGACGGTTCTGTCCCATCGGGATATAGGTGACTCGTTACTGACTGGCAATGATCCGTCTTGTTCATACGCTACGGAGACAGAGATGATACCTGGTGTCATGCCTGTGGGTTTAGATGCACAGACTAATCCAATGAGAGGAGACTGGAACCAGTACAGTAGCAGTGGATACTCTGAAGGGTGCCTTGATAAGAAAGGGGAGGGTCTGGTCGTAGATGAGGTGAAAGTGGAGGGTGAAGTTCCTCTGACATGGAATGCAGAGTCTAATTTAGGAGAAGGACACTCGCAGGTCAACACCAGTGACTTCTGGGATTACAGGGAAAGTTTAGAGACAAATACAAACTTCGCAACCCACTCCCCTTTACACACGCTTAGGGATCGCGACTCAGTGTCCACGACTACGGCACCTTCTGATTCACACATCCATGTCCTTTTTGATCAGGTATTGAACTCAAACGACAGTGCTAGATCCCAGTCTCGAAGAGGGAGAGCCACATCAGGCAATAGTAAAGAGAAACGGTTCCTCTGCATGTTCTGTAACAAAGGCTTCAGCAGCCCCCAGAAGGTTGAGATTCACCAGAGGGTCCACACAGGGGAGAAACCCTACAGCTGTACCCAGTGTCAAATGCGCTTCGCCCAGGCTTGCAACCTGAAGAGGCACCAGAGGGTCCACAAAAAGAGAGAAATTCTACAGCTGCCCCCAGTGTGAGAAGAGGTTCTCCCACCAGCACCATCTAAATATGCACCTGAATGTTCACACGGGAGAGAGGTTGTAACGCCTGTACATAGGGCTGTTACTGTGTCCTTATTAACGCCACACTGGCGGATTGCAGTCAAATTCCACATGACCATTGAGTCACGGTAGCTAGGCTACTCCAAAACTATGCTCTGTATATGAACGGTGCTGATGAGTGTTAGTAGGTTATCAAACTTGCTTATGGCTGTCAAGTTGCTAATGGCCTGGTACTCAGTGCTCTAGTGTCCCTCTAATCACTTTGACATAAAAGCTATCAAAAATCGCATCAAAGATTTTGCACATTATTCAAATTAAACCATGGAGTTCACAATAGCAGCAAAAAAAACGTGTTGCATTCTGAAAACGCAGGTGTATTGACCATGACATTCAATTTCAAGTTCCACATTTGTATATTTAAATAGACTCTGCTTTTATCTGAAATGTTTCACCCATTTTATTACGCTAATTAAATTAGCATAATAAAGGGGTTAACTGGTTAGGACAGCTCATGAGGTCTCCTAAGTATCTGTTGAGTATGTGGGATTTTATTATGAAAGAGGCTTCATGCATAGCTTTTATTTTTACCCATAATAGTAGGAGTATATGTTTTTGATACTTAAATGGGCGTGAAAATTCAGGATCAAATAGCTAAATTATTCATAGTATGACCATCTTAAAACAATTCCATATGTCAGCTTTGAACCCTCCCCCAACAACAGTATAGACATACAGGGGTTAACTGTTACATTAACCAGCAGCATATTGTATTAGCATTCTAGCTAATGCATTTGGAGTTTCCTTTTCATCAAATGGTAAATTAGCCCAAATCCACATTTCATATATTTGATCAATAAGATGTCCCTACTGTTGGTGTGTCCAATTTTGAGTGCATCTGTCATTTCAACGGAAGATTGTGGTTACACTAATGAAGAATTAAATCAAATAAATTTGATTCAGACTGAATTAATGATGCGTGTCAAGAGCTGGTCATTTATCCAACACACCTATTATTGCGTTCGTATTTCATCACCACTGTCCAATTCAAGCATATTAGTTATTACATAATAATTGTATGTGTTTTATAATGACATAAGATAAAGAGAACTACATTTTAACATAGCATCCTCTTGAACTGAACTGTATTTTCCTGCATTCTAGACACGATGACTGAGTGGACCCATGTATTAAATGCCAGTTTGTTTAGTTAGAAAGCATGTGAAATCTATGTAAATGCATATTTTTGCATCCAGACATAAAACGACTGTTACATATTGTGTTTGTACTGTGTAGGCTATACGATGTTCAGAAATGCCTATTTCATTACTTCCATTCAACTACTTAATTCTGTTCCCCAAGACACTTTTAATGAGAATAGCAATTGAATAAAAATATAAATGCAACGTGCAACAATTTCAAAATGTTTACAGAGTTACAGTTAATATTGTCAATTTAAATAAATAAATGAGGAGATAAAATATGGATTTCACATGACTGGGAATACAGATATGCATCAGATACCTTTAAAAAAAAAAGGTTAGCTGCGTGGATCATAACCCGCCAGTATCGGGTGTGACCACCATTTGCCTCATGCAGCGCAATACATCTCCTTCGCAGAGTTGATCAGGCTGTTGATTGTGGCCTGTGGACCCACTCCTCTTCAATGGCTGTGCGAAGTTGCTGGGTATTGGCGGGAATTGGAATACGCTGTCCTACACGTCGATCCAGAGCATCCCAAACATATATGCCCAATGGGTGACACATCTGGTGAGTATGCTGGCCATGGAACAACTGGGACATTTTCAGCTTCCAGGAATCATGTACAGATCCTTGCAACATGAAACATGAGGTGATGGCGGTGGATGAATGGCATGACAATGGGCCTCAGGATCTAGTCACGGTATCTTTGTGCATTCAAAAATGCAATTGTGTTTGTTGTCTGTAGCTTTGCCTGCCCATACCATAACCCCACCGCCACCATAGGGCACTCTGTTTTAACGTTGACATCAGCAAACCGCTCACCCACACTACGCCACACACGCTGTCTGCCATCTGCCCATTACAGTTGAAACCGGGAGTCGTCCATGAAGAGCACACCTCCAGCGTGCCAGTGGCCATCGAAGGTGAGCATTTGCCCACTGAAGTTGGTTACAACGTCGAACTGCAGTCAAGACCCTGGTGAGGATGGCGAGCACTCAAATGAGCTTCACTGAGACAGTTTGTGCAGAAATTCTTTGGTTGTGCAAACCCAAAGTTTCATTGGCTGGACGATGCCGCAGGTGAATAAACCAGATTTGGAGGTCCTGGGCACGTGGTCTGCGGTTGTGAGGACAGTTGGACGAACTGCCAAATTCTCTAAAGCAATGTTGGCTGCGGCTTATGGTAGAGAAAGGAACATTAATTTCTCTGGCAACAGCTCTGGTGAACATTCCTGCAGTCAGCATGCCAATTGTATGCTCCTACAAAACGTGCAGCCTCTGTGGCATTGTGTTGTGTGACAACTGCACATTTTAGTATCCTTTTGTCACCAGCACAAAGTGCACCTATGTAATGATCATGCTGTTTAATCAGCTTCTTGAAATGCCACACCTGTCAGGTGGATGGATTATCTTGTCAAAGGAGAAATGCTCACTAACAGGGATGTAAACAAATTTGTGCTCAAAATTTGAGGGAAATAGAACATTTCTGTGATGCTTAATTTCAGCTCATGACAGAGGACCAACACTTTATATATTGCTTTTATATTTTTGTACAGTGTAGTTCATCATGCAGATTTTTAGTTGAGACTTACACTGCATGACCAAAGGTATGTGGACACCTGCTCGTCAAACATCTCATTCCAAAATCATGGGCATTAATGTGGAGTTGGTCTTCCCTTTGCAGCTATAACAGCTTCTACTATTCTGAGAAGGCTTTCCACTAGATGTTGGAACATTGCTGCGGGGACTTGCTTCCATTCAGCCACGAGCATTAGTGAGGTCGTGCACCGATTTTGGGCGATTAGGCCTGGCTTGCGGTCGGCATTCCAATTCATCCCACAGGTGTTCAATGGAGTTGAGGTCAGGGCTCTGAGCAGACCAGTCAAGTTCTTCCACACCGATTTCAACAAACCATTTCTGAATGGGCCTCGCTTTGTGCACTGGGGCATTGTCATGCTGAAACAGGAAAGGGCCCTATCCAAACAATTGCCACAAAAGGTGGAAGCACAGAATCGTCTAGAATGTCATTGAATGCTGTAGCGTTAATATTTCCCTTCACTGGACCTAAGGGGCCTAGGCCAAACCATGAAAAACAGCCCCCGGCCATTATTCCTCCTCCACCAAACATTACAGTGTGCACTATACATTGGGGCAGGTAGTGTTCTCCTGGCATCCACCAAACCCAGATTTGTCCATCGGACTGCCAGATGGTGAAGCGTGATTCATCACTCCAGAGAACATGGTTCCACTGCTCCAGATTCCAATGGTGGCGAGCTTTACACCACTCCAGCCGACACTTGGCATTGCCAATTGTGATCTTAGGCTTGTGTGCGGCTACTGGGCCATGGAAACCAACCATTAAAGTTCCCCAAAAACACAGTGGCCTCCATCATTCTTTCATAGATAAAGTTTGGAACCACCAAGACTCTCCCTGGGGTAACATCTCACAGCAATAACTGGCAAGTCTGATTCAGTCCATGAGGAGGAGATGCACTGCAGTACTGTCAAGAGAATTATGTTCTCAATGTTCATTCATAACCCAATTAAATTATACTACTCAGTCTGCGACCTAGTATTTGTAAGGTACAGGTCGAATGAAACAGACGGAGGCCCAGCTAAAGTAGTCAAAAAGGTTTATTCACGGGAACGTTCTAAAGTCAAGAATACAAAGGCATCCATTTTATAGCTGACAACATACTTCCACACAAACAGTAGATATCCTACGCACTTACATACAAAAAGAAGGTATCCTACGCACATACTGTCTCACTACCCAGCCGACAGAGATGAGGGAGACCTTGACCTTGAGACGTACTCCCCGTTCTCTCCCAAATCTCTAGTCAGGACGGCGCCGGATTTTGCTCAGACAGTCTGTGTTTAAAATACCATAAAGACATAAACATTAGCTATATTGTTTTACCCTAATTCTGACTAGAACCACACGTTTATTGATTATAATTTTATACATTCTAATCAATTCCATACAATTATATGTTTCAGGGTGGAATATTCTAATCATTCAATTAACAGATAAATCCAACTAACAGGTACTTAATGCAACTGGTGGCCACACCAGATATTGACTGTTACTTTTGATTTTGTTGAATCTTATGTTCATACAAATATTTACCCATTTTAAGTTTGCTGAAAATAAACACAGTTGACAGTGAGATGATGTTTCTTTTTTTTGCTGAGTTTATATAATTATATATATTTTTTTACTGACAAATAAAATCAATCAATCATGTCCACCATGATGGCTTTAACAATGATTAAGTCAATCAGTAACTACAGTATAGGAATCAAATGTAGTGGGGATGGGTAAACACTGAGGGAGTGTATGTCTGTGTGATCTGTATCACCTGTCTCTTCCAAGAGGAGGAGGGTCCAGAGTTGCAGCTGGTGAAGGAGGAGGGTGTGGGTAACCCTGAGGGGACCATGGTCATGGAGGACAGCCAGTCTACACCTCCCCCTGAACCCACAGAGGAACCAGCTGAGCAGCACAGGACCACACACAATCTCACTGAGGTGAGCCCACTGTAAACTACTGTGGTATTAGGGCCCGTATCCACAAAGCCTCTCTGAGTAGGAGTGCTGATCTTGGATTAGTTTTACATTTTAGATCATAATGAATAAGACTATATAGACAGGTGAGGACCTGATCCTCGATCAGCACTTTTACTCTGAGACTCTTCGTGGATACGGGCCCAGATCTTGATACATTTTGTCTTAAGTGTGGGACCATGCTTTTAAATGATCAAACCATTAAAGAGTGTCAAGTGTCAATCAGATCAACTAACATGTTTGCATAGTACTCATAGCAATCCCTCATTACCCAATCAGAATGTGCTCCATAGCAGGGTGCTCATATCAGATTTCTTGATCTAACATCCTCTCACTCTGTATCTCTTACAGTCAGTAGACATGGAAGATGGAAAGCCTGATCTGCTGCTGGTCAAAGGAGACAATAGAAGACAGACCAGAGAGCATTGATCTGCTGAGTGGACTAAAGATGGGGGAACAAGGTAAGGGAGAAATACATATAGCCTACATACAGTAATAGATCTTCAATGGGAGTAGTGATACTCTTGGCTGTTGTTTTGTCTTCATTCATAATATGAAATCAATTCAACTTGTGTTTACATACAAAAACACACATTATAATGTATGAACTTCACCAGGTAATTGACTAAAACAACTCCATATGTAGAGTTTTCTCTACCATGATTGTAAAGTCTATTTTGTAACCTCTTCCTGCAGGTGGTTGGCTAGAGGCTAATAGAGGAGACTGGGCGACCATCTTGGATTCCTAGACTCATACGGATGCAGCCAAGGGGTTAGGGGAAAACATCACTGAGCAGGTCACAACCAGAGGCGACTTGGTGGAGGTCAGTGGATGGGAAAGTGTCCTCAACGCTGGGCTGGGGGGGGCTCCAGAGTGGCGCAGGCTGTGTTGCAGCCGGCCGAGACAGAGAGACCCATTTGGCCCAGTGTAGTTCCGGTTAGGGGAGGATGTGGCCGGCCGTATTGTCCTTGTCCCATCGCTCTCTAGCGACTCCTGTGGGGGACCGGGCGCATGGACGATGACACAGTCGCCAGGTGTACGGTGTTTCCTCCGACACATTGGTGTGGCTAGTTTCCGGGTTAAGCGGGCATTGTGTCGAGAAGCAGTGCGGCTTGGTTGGGTTGTATTTCGGAGGACGCACAGCTCTCGACCTTCGTCTCCCCCGAGTCCGTACGGGATTTGCAGCGATGAGACAAGACTGTAACTACCAATTGGATACCACGAAATTGGGGAGAAAAAGGGGTAAAACTACAACAAAAAAATAGAAAATATTGTTAGGTACTTGAATCACAGTGTTAGGGATGAGCTTGACTGTGGTAAACATTTTATAATATCATGTCAAGTTTCTGTGTGTACAGCAAAGAGTTTATTTTATTTTAATATATATAAACTTTTAAATGCTCTTCTGTTCAATTTGTTTTTACAGTCTACAGTCCATGAGGACCTGCTGATATCCGGTGTTGCTGGTAGGAGAGACTGGATCTCTGAAGTGACTGGTCACCAAACCTTGCCCCAGATCAGAACACTGGATCAAGAGCCGTCATGGTTCCTTCTTGAGTCGGAACCAGGACCCAACCCCGAGGGACAGAGACTCCACCACCACACAGAAGACAACCAGTGGACAGGTCGACTGAACAACCTCAGTCCTGGTGGTCATCAGAGAGACAGAGGCTCCAGTCAGGGATCCAGTCCACAGCCCAGACCCTTCTCTTCACAGTCTCAGTGCAGGGATGAAGCAGGGCCTGGGCCTGATCGAGATAGACCCTCCTGTTCCTATGATACAAACACCACAGTATCCATGATCAACAGAGCAGGTCACCCTGGGCTTTAGCCTTCACAGAGAGCGGTGGGAGACGCCCCTGGTGGTAGTATATCAGCAAGTCTGTCTTCTCCTTCAGGGTCTCGTCTAAAGCCTGGTGACTGGGTTCATAGACAGCCTGGACTTGGGTCTAGCTTACCTGGTCATGGTTACCCCACGAATACAGACAGGGTCAGGATGGGCATTCATCACAACCTAACCTATAACAATCCCAACAACACCCAAACAATGGCTAGAGATCAAGGATGGATCTCAAAGACTCACCACCTGAGGGTGGTGGGTCCTGCTTCTACCTCATCTGGTGTCATTGGGTCACAACATGAGTGGCTGAGTGTTAGGACAGACGCCGACAAGTCCTACTCCTTTCCCACGTGTGGGAAGTGCTTCACTAGGGCAAACTATTTGAAGGAGCATCAGACATTTCACACCAAGGAGAGGCCCTTCAAGTGCAAACTTTTACAAGAGCTTCTCTTTCCTGACTAACCTTACCAGACATAAGAGTGTCCACAACGGGAAGAATTCGTAGCAGTGTGGCTTGAGATGTACACAGGGGATTTCTGGCAGCCATTCTTTAGAATGGTTATATTCTGGTTGTATATATTATAGTTATCGTGTGAAGTGTCTTGGGGTAAGAGGGTAATTAACCACGTACCCCTCATTAACCCTTTGGTAACTTGTCATTTGAAACAGGTTTGTGTAAATACCTGTTTTCAGAGAGACAGTAAACCTAGGCTAAAACAAGTTTAATATTTACCTTACTGAGGTGATGTAGATGGAATAAAGTAATTCTATTATTTTCTACTCTATTCTTACTATTAGAGGTCAACTGATTATGATTTTTCAACGCCGATGCCGATTATTGGAGGACCAAAAAAGCCGATGCCGATTAATCGGACAATTAAAAAAAAAAAATACAAAATAATGTTTTTTTTATTTGTAATAATGACAATTACAACAATACTGAATGAACACTTATTTTAACATAATATAATACATCAAAATCAATTTTGCCTAAAATAAAATTAAACATGTTCAATTTGGTTTAAATAATGCAAAAACAAAGTGTTGGAGAAGAAAATGAAAGTGCAATATGTGCCATGTAAGAAAGCTAACGTTTAATTTCCTTGCTCAGAACATGAGAACATATGAAAGCTGGTGGTTCCTTTTAACATGAGTCTTCAATATTCCCAGGTAAGAAGTTTTAGGTTGTAGTTATTATAGGAATTATAGGACAATTTCTCTCTATATGATTTGCTTTTCATATACCTTTGACTATTGAATGTTTTTATAGGCACTTTAGTATTGCCAGTGTAACAGTATAGCTTCCGTCCCTCTCCTCGCCCCTACCTGGGCTCAAACCAGGAACACATCGACAACAGCCACCCTCGAAGCAGCGTTACCCATCGCTCCACAAAAGCCGCGGAGAAGAGCAAGGGGAACAACCACTCCAAGTCTCAGAGCGAGTGACGTTTGAAACGCTAATAGCGCGCACCCCACTAACTAGCTAGCCATTTCACATTGGTTACACCAGCCTAATCTCGGGAGTTGATAGGCTTGAAGTCATAAACAGCTCAATGCTTGAAGCACAGCGACGAGCTGCTGGCAAAACGCTCTGTACTTTATCTAACTGGTGACATCCATAAATCTAAATATTCCTGTTACATTGCACAACCTTCAATGTTATGTCATAATTACGTAAAATTCTGGCAAATTAGGCGGCCCAAACTTTTGCATATACACTGACTCTGCGTGCAATGAACGCAAGAGAAGTGACACAATTTCACCTGGTTAATATTGCCTGCTAACCTGGATTTCTTTTAGCTAAATATGCAGGTTTAAAAATATACTTCTGTGTATTGATTTTAAGAAAGGCATTGATGTTTATGGTTACACATTGGAGCAAGACAGTCATTTTTTGCAAATACGTACCGCATCGGTAATATGCAACGCTGGACATGCTAGATAAACTAGTAATATCATCAACCATCTCTAGTGATTATGATTGATTGATTGTTTTTTATAAGATAAGTTTAATGCTAGCTTGCAACTTACCTTGGCTTCTTACTGAATTTGCGTAACAGGCAGTCTCCTCGTGGAGTGCAATGTAATCAGGTGGTTAGAGCGTTGGACAAGTTAACTGTAAGGTTGCAAGATTGAATCCCCGAGCTGACAAGGTAAAAATCTGTCATTCTGCCCCTGAACAAGGCAGTTAACCCACCGTTCCTAGGCAGTCATTGAAAATAAGAATGTGTTCTTAACTGACTTGCCTAGTTAAAAAAATAAAAATCGGCCAAATCGGTGTCCAAAAATACCGATTTCTGATTATTATGAAAACTTGAACTCGGCCCTAATTAATCGGTCATTCCGATTAATCGGTCGACCTCTACTTACTATCACACTGTTCTTTCTAAACAAGTCTGTTCTCAGTTTGAAAGATACTCATAGGAGATATGATGTGTAATCAGTGGTGGAAAAAGTACCCAACAATTCTACTTGAGTAAAAGTAAAGATACCTTAATAGAAAATGACTCACGTAAACGTCACCCAGTAAAATTATACTTAAGTAAAAGTATACAAGTATTTGGTTTAAAATATATTAAGTATCAAAAGTACAAGTATAAATAATTTCAAATTCCTTATATTAAGCAAACCAGATGGCACCATTTTCTTGTTTTATTTATTTACTGAAAGCCACGGGCACAGTGTGTTTAGTGAGTCCGCCAGATTAGAGACCGTAGGGATGACCAGGGATGTTCTCTTGATAAGTGCATAAATTTGACTATTTTCCTGTCATGCTAAGCATTCAAAATGTAACGAGTACTTTTGGATGTCAAGGAAAATGTATGGAGTAAAAAGTACAATATTTTCTTAAGGAATGTAGTGAAGTAAAATTAGTTAAATATAAAGTACAGATACCCAAAAAAACTACTTGAGTAGTACTTTAAAGTATTTTTCCTTAAGTACTTTACACCACTTTGTGTAACCTAATAAACAGTACCGTATTTCAAAGAACAACACGCATCCCTATTTAATTTAACATACCCTTTTGAGCTGTGACGGCAACCAAGATCCCTTCTCTTTCATCTTAAGGTTTAAAGAGTCTGTCCTATATCTATGAGATATGGTTTTTTTGTACACATATTTAACCCTTTTTTGCAGGCACAAAACTACTTCCATAAATGTTTTTAACCGGTACTGGGTTACCTTCAGACAAGTCCCGTGAAACTTGTGGGGGTCGTAGAACAAAACTTATCTCCCCTTTCTACAGTTGGGTCATATCAGTTTGTAGCCTAAACGGTTTGGACACTACAAACAGAAGTTGGCGACGAGTTCCACGAGGCAAAATGGAGAACACCAGCGTGTTCGTCAGAGCCTCCTCTTTCCCTAGACTGGTCATATTAGTTTGTCGGACAATCCGTTTTCACGAGAAGAAAGATTTTTGGGATGTCTGCTGGTCTGACAAACAACACTGTAGCTTTGCCACTTTCCACGGCAGATGGGGAAGGCCGACATAGGCAGATTGACACATATCCAATGCAAAAAAACATATCTCTACCTTAAACAGACTGATTTCGATAGGGATTTGTCTATTATGTTAATTACATTGGCACACAGGTGCGTCCATTGACTCTAGTCGGTGATTTGATCATTTGAAGGCATGGTCCCACACTTAAGACAAAGGATCCCAATGGCAGCAGCTACTCTTCCTGGGGTCCAAACACACCAAAGCACCCACATTACATGTAAAACAACAGATAAAACAGTGAACTATGTTTGTACTGAATGAGCGAAAGATAAAACAGTACATCATATAACATCCCTACACCACCTTATATCCACAACACAAAATGTTCAAAACCACCATACAACAATATCACAATGTGTGCGTATGCATGTGTCTGTACCTTTGTGTGTGTCTTCACTGTCCCTGTTGTTCCATAAAGTGTATTTTTACCTGCTTTTTAAATCTGATTCTACTGCTTGCATCAGTTACCATTCATGTCAATGCGGAGCTACAGTTGAAGTCGGAAGTTTACATACACTTAGGTTGGAGTCATTAAAACTCATTTTTCAAACACTCCACAAATTTCTTGTTAATAAACTATGGTTTTGGCAAGTCAGTTAGGACATCTACTTTTTGCATGACACAAGTAATTTTTCCAACAATTGTTTACAGACAGATTATTTCACTTATAATTCACTGTATCACTATTCCAGTGGGTCAGAAGTTTACACCAAGTTGACTGTGCCTTTAAACAGCTTGGAAAATTCCAGGAAATGTCATGGCTTTAGAAGCTTCTGATAGGCTAATTGACATAATTTAAGTCAATTGGGAGTGTACCTGTGGATGTATTTCAAGGCCTACCTTCAAAGTCAGTGCCTCTTTGCTTGACATCATGGGAAAATCAAAGGAAATCAGCCAAGAACTCAGAAAAAGATTTGGAGACCTCCACAAGGCTGGTTCATCCTTGGGAGCAATTTCTAAACGCCTGAAGGTACCACGTTCATCTGTACAAACAATAGTACGCAAGTATAAACACCATGGGACCACGCAGCCGTCATACTGCTCAGGAAGGAGACGCGTTCTGTCTCCTAGAGATGAACGTACTTCGGTGTGAAAAGTGTGAATCAATCCAAAGAACAACAGCAAAGGAATTTGTGAATATGGAGGAAACAGGTACAAAAGTATCTATATCCACAGTAAAACAACTCCTATATCGACATAACCCGAAAGGCCGCTCAGCAAGGAAGAAGCCACAATTCCATAAACTTCAAGATGGTGTAGCAGTCAGACGTGTGTTTTTGTCTTGTCCCATCCTGTCCCTTGTAAACAATGTTTTTCCTTGTTCGTTTTTTTTTCTCGTATACATATTTAATATTTTAATATCACTTTCTATCTACAGACTGAATATACTCTCCTGCAACCCGCCTCACCCAATGTGGTACGGATCTGCTATTTTTATACTTAAGAACTCATCAAAAGCTAGCCAGCTAACTGGCTACTAGTTAGCCATGGCCCGCTAGCTGTCTAAAGTACGTCGGACTGTTAGTTTAAGAGGCCCATCTGACAAATTCTTTGGCCACTATACCCACCATACGGAGCCCTGCTGATCCGTCATCTGAACTGTTGCCTGAATCGGAACCCCAACAGATGCTAGCCAGCTAACTAGCTACTACAGTGGGGAGAACAAGTATTTAATAGACTGACGATTTTGCAGGTTTTCCTACTTACAAAGCATGTAGAGGTCTGTAATTGTTATCATAGGTACACTTAAACTGTGAGAGACGGAATCTAAAACAAAAAGAAAATCACATTGTTTGATTTTTAAGTAATTAATTTGCTGGCTAGGCCACTCCAGGACCTTGAGATGCTTCTTACGGAGCCACTCCTCAGGTCCCCTGGCTGTGTGTTGTCATGCTGGAAGACCCAGCCACGACCCATCTTCAGTGCTCTTACTGAGGGAAGGAGGTTGTTGGCCAAGATGTCGTGAAACATGACCCCATCCATCCTCCCCTCAATACGGTGCAGTCGTCCTGTCTCCTTTGCAGAAAAGCATCCCCAAAGAATGATGTTTCCACCGCCATGCTTCATGGTTGGGATGGTGTTCTTGTGGTTGTACTCATCCTTCTTCTTCCTCCAAACACGGCGAGTGGAGTTTAGACCAAAAAGCTCTATTTTTGTCTCATCAGACCACATGACCTTCTCCCATTCCTCCTCTGGATCATCCAGATGGTCATTGGCAAACTTCAGACGGGCCTGGACATGCACTGGCTTGAGCAGGGGGACCTTGCGTGTGCTGCAGGATTTTAATCCATGACGGCGTAGTGTGTTACTAATGGTTTTCTTTGAGACTTTGGTCCCAGCTCTCTTAAGGTCATTGACCAGGTCCTGCCGTGTAGTTCTGGGCTGATCCCTCACCTTCCTCATGACCATTGATGCCCCACGAGGTGAGATCTTGCATGGAGCCCCAGACCCTAGCAGACCCTAGCCCCAGACCCTCAGACCGTAGCACACTCTGCCAACCTGGATGTCCTAGCCATGTATGAATCCTGGCTCAAGAAGACCACCAAAAACCCTGAAATTTCCATCCCAAACTATAACATTTCCAGACAAGACAGAACTGCTAAAGGGGACGGTGTGGCAATCTACTGCATAGATAGCCTGCAGAGTTCTGTCTTAAGATCCAGATCTGTACCCAAAATCCGAGCTTCTACTTTCAAAAATCCACCTTTCCAGAAACAAGTCTCTCGCCGTTGCCGCTTGCTATAGACCACCTTCTGCCCCCAGCTTTGCCCTGGACACCATATGTGAACTGATAGCCACCCATCTATCTTCAGAGCTAGTGCTGCTCGGTGACCTAAACTGGGACATGCTTAACACCCCGGCCATCCTACAGTCTAAGCTTGATGCCCTCATCTCTCACAAATTGTCAATGAACCCACCAGGTACAACCCCAAATTCGTAAACACAGGCACACTCATAGATATCATCCTAACCAACTTGCCCTCCAAATACACCTCTGCTGTTTTCAACCAAGATCTGTCACCACCGATAAAACCACCTTGAATTGAGAAATTCAAAAAGCATTTTTCTACGGCTGGCCATGCTTTCCACCTGATTACCCCTATCCCGGTCAACAGCCCTGCACTCCCCACAGCAACTCGCCCAAGCCTCCCCTATTTATCCTTCACCTAAATCCAGATAGCTGATGTTCTTAAAGAACTGCAAAACCTGGACCCCTACAAATCAGCCGGGCTAGACAATCTGGACCCTCTCTTTTTAAAATTATCTGCTGAAATTGTTGCAACCCCTATTACTAGCCTGTTCAACCTCTCTTTCATATCGTCTGAGATTCCCATAGATTGGAAAGCTGTGTCGGTCATCCCTCTCTTCAAAGGGGGAAACACTGTAGACCCAAATTGCTACAGACCTATATCTATCCTACCCTGCGTTTCTAAGGTCTTTGAAAACCATGTCAACAAACAGTAGCAACTGAGGCTATATACAGGGGATACCGGAACCGAGTCAATTTGCGGGGGTAGATTGGGGTAAAGTGACTATGTACTATGCCAGGTCTCTGACCTTCTCCCTATTGGCTGTCTCATCGTTGTCGGTGATCAGGCCTACCACTGTTGTGTCGTCAGCAAACTTAATGAGGGTGTTGGAGTTGTGCTTGGCCACGCAGTCGTGGGTGAACAGGGAGTACAGGGGGGGGGACTTAGCACGCACTCCTGAGGGGCCCCAGTGTTGAGGATCAGCATTGCAGATGTGTTGTTGCCTACCCTTGCCACCTGGGTGCTGCCCGTCAGGAAGTCCAGGATCCAGTTGCAGAGGGAGGTGTTTAATCCCAAGGTGCTGAGCTTTGTGGGCGCTCTGGTGTTGAACGCTAACCTTTTGGTCAATGAACAACATTCTTAAATTGGTGTTCCTTTTGTCCAGGTGGTAAAAGGCAGTATGGAGTGCGATTGCGTCATCTGTGGATCTGTTGGGGCGGTATGCAAATTGGAGTGGGTCTAGAGTTTCCTGGAGGATGGTGTTGATGTGAGCCATGACCAGCCTCTCAAAGCACTTATTGGCTACCGACGTGAGTGCAATGGGGCGGTAATCATTTAGGCAGGTTACCTTAGCTTTCTTGGGCACAGGGACTTTGGTGGTCTGCTTGAAACATGTAGGTATTACAGACTCAGTCAGGGAGAGGTTGAAAATGTCAATGAATACACTTGCCAGGTCTGACGCCGTGGCTTTTTGAATGTTGAATGTTTAAAAGGTCTTCCTCACATTGGCTATGGAGAGAGCGTGATCACACAGTCGTCTGGAACAGCTGGTGCTCTCATGCATGCTTTAGTGTTGCTTGCCTCGAAGCGAGCATAAAAGGCGCTGAGCTCGTCTGGTATGCTCGTGTCACTTGGCAGCTCGCGGCTGGGTTTCACTTTGTAATCCGTAATAGTTTGCAAGCCCTGTCACATCCAACCAGCGTCAGAGCCGGTGTCGTAGGTTTCAATCTTAGTCCTGTATTGACGCATGGCCTGTTTGATGGTTCGTCTGAGGGCATAGCGGGATTTCTTATAAGCGTCCGGATTAGTGTCCCGCTCCTTGAAAGCGGCAGCTCTAGCCTTTAGGTCAGTGCGGATGTTGCCTGTAATCCATGGCTTCTGTTTGGGATATGTGCGTACGGTCACTGTGGGGATTGTGTCGCCAGAGGAAAGGAAAAC